>NC_053154.1:296981103-297281103 GCF_016835505.1 Polypterus senegalus
TCATTGGCAGAGCACTTGGTTACAGTCAGTCAACAACAGCATTTATTAAAATAATATACCTGTTCTGACTTGCATGCAAATTCATCTAAGTACAAACCTACAGTCCCTATCTCGTATGTAACCCGGGGACTGCCTGTACTTTTGTACAGTATGTTGTTTTAGTTCTTGCTTATAAACAGTGACACCCTGTGGCCAAATTGAACATTACAGGAATTGCAACAAATCAATGTTGGCTTCCGTAGTAAAAAAATTATGTTCCACTCCAAGTGAACATCTCATCAATCAGTGATGTTTAAAGAGGCAATTGATCAACCTGAGATTTTTATATATTGTCCATCCATAATCTGAAGCTTCCATTCAACAGTTTCAGGTTGTTATATTAGAGATTCTATGTTGAAATCTGTAGTAAAGTCTTATTTAAATTATTTATGTTTTTCTTCCCCTCCACCAATAGATATTAATTGAATTTTGTGCTGGAGGAGCTGTGGATGCAGTCATGTTAGGTAAGTTCTTGGTCAACATAGCATCTGCTCTTAATTTGCAAGATAGATTATTTTTAGATTAAATGTCCAAGCTGTTTGTGATTGATAACACTTAATATCAAGAAGGTGCAAATCAATGAAAATGCTACCACAAGGATGAATAAATATAGGAATAGCAGAAAAAACAAAATATGTAAATAAACCCACAGCCACTCTGGGACTCTCTAAATGACCTTTGGACCTCCACACCCTTCACTACAACCTGGACCTTTACCTCAGACCAGCTGAACATTTATCCCACCCTCCTCCTGTTTCTCTACACTCAGCCTTTGACGTGAGAGTGGTTTTGAGCCAGGAGTGGTCTTCCTTTTTCTCCAGGAACACCATCCTAGAACTCCTCTGAGTAGGTCCTGATGTTTCATCTATTCCAAAGCCTGTAGTTGTCCTTGAAGGGTCAGAGCTCCTGTGCAGCTACCCAACTAACATCTCAGCTTTTTCAAGTTGGTGACAGTTTCCATTATTTTCCTCTAGTGGCCAGGAAATGTTGTAACCTTTGGTAAATCCTTCCTGGTCTTACACTCTTTCTTCTGTTATTATTTTTCTAATGCCCTCAAAGAAGTATACAAGCTTCCTCCCAGGACACGCATCCCTCATACTTGTGCTCATGCTAGTTCCATTTCCTGTTTCCTTTACTCAGTACACATATAGGTAAGATTTCCCTGAGTGTGTTCTGTCTCTTGTACTTGTAGTTTTTAAATAATTTTTAATCATTATTTTTACTTCACTTTTTTGCTGTTTAAAATATTATTTTCCTGTATTTACACAGGTGTGATTTTTACAGTATACTTGCTTGACATTCCTAATTCTTGAGATGTAATATACCATTTTCATTATGCAGTACTTGTTTGTAACCGAAATGTATACTGTATGGCACACACAAGTAATAAACACAGTACAAAGTCTTGAAAAAAGCTGCAAATCTATCAAATGTTCATAAGATAGCCATCAAGAAGATACAAAGCTAGCTTACTAAAACAAGTTTACAAGTAAAATAGAAAAATTTAGCTTTTAAGCTAAAATGGTTATTGTTTACTAAGCAGCTTTTAAGTTCTTCTTTGTCTTTTCTTTTTTTAATTTACAATGTGAACTTCTGTACTAGACACACGCTCCCTCACTGTCAAAACTTGGACAAGAAGTCCTGTTTTAAATAAACAACAACAACAACATTTATTTATATAGCACATTTTCATACAAACAGTAGCTCAAAGTGCTTTACATATTAAAGAATAGAAAAATGAAAGACACAATTATAAAACAAAATAAATCAAACATTAACATTGAATAAGAGTAAGGTTCAATGGCCAGGGGGGACAGAAAAACAAAAAAACTCCAGACGGCTGGAGAAAAAATAAAATCTGTAGGGATTCCAGACCATGAGACCGCCCAGTCTCCTCTGGGCATTCTACCTAACATAAATGAAACAGTCCTCTTTGGATTTAGGATTCTCACGGAAGGGCTTGATGATGATGATGGTCACGTAGACTTCTGCCTTTTAATCCGTCCATCATTGTTAGAGCATCATGAAGCTTTGAGTAGGTGGTGGTGGCGCAGGCCACCACCACAAAGAAAACGGAAAAAGAAACAGAAAAGAGAGTAGGGGTCAGTACCGATTTTAGAGCCACCATGAATAGTTATTTTGAGGAGATTGAACATATAGAGTATCAGGATTAAGTTAAATTAAGATTAAAATGAAGTTATAAAAAGGCCATGTTAAAGTACAAAGGACAATATATAGTACAAAGGACAAAATAAAAAGACCTGAGTTCATTAAAGTAACGTTTCTTGTTGTTTGCCCAATTCTTCTGTTTATTGCTCTGCTTAATAGTAGTGTAAAGGCTAATATTCTGGTCATCTCTCTCCCTCTGGTAAAGTCTGTCTTGCTGTTTTGTTTTAAGGAAGTTCACTTCCGAAAAAAAAAAAGACACCACTGCTAGCTTAACTGCCATAGTACTTTGCATAAATGAGCACCACAACTAAATTACCATCAAGCTTAGAAAAGCAGATGTTGGGGAAAAAAAACTCATCAAGCTTTTTGTAGTAGAAATTGGCTGATTTAGATCAGTGGCTGGTCAATTGAAGTATCACAGATATTATTATTATTGCTCAGTGCCATTTGTTCAGGTTTGATTGCTAAATGGTCAGTGTCTGTATAGAGTTTCCATGTTCGTCGTTAGAGGACCTTTACATTTGTTGAACTTCGTAAATCAAGTTGATAATTTATTCTAGAAAAGCCTCATTGTTTCATTTTATCTTGTAAAGAAAATTTCTGGAAACAGCTGGAATGGAAAACTTATTTGTTTTTTTGTATTTTCAGTTTTTCCATATTACATTAGGATTATCTCATGTTGGCTAATGTTCACTTATTCTTCCTTTTTGCATGATTATAGAACTAGAGAGACCTTTGACAGAACCACAAATACGTGTGGTTTGTAAACAGACCCTGGACGCACTCTCTTACTTGCATGAAAATAAAGTCATCCACAGAGACCTGAAAGCAGGAAACATACTTCTTACGTTAGACGGTGATATTAAACTTGGTAAGAAAGCAATAAGGTATTCCTTTAATTATCTTTCAAGTTTTTCATTCAAATGTTATTTTAAAAAAAATGTTCATATTTGTAAAGGCTTAATCTAATCAGACAAATCCTGAATGCTTTTAAAAATGCAGTTTGTTGTATAACGTTATGTAGAGAGTTTATTATAAAGTAGTAGTATAAAAAGTTAAATATAAGTAAGAGAGAAGTATTAGTATATTCTTTATTTAGAGACATGAATAGCTGCTTTCATTGAATAATTTTAGCATTCTTGGTAATTTAAAATAAATATCATTTACTATGCCATTTTTTTCTGTTAATCATAGTGTGGCACCTTTGTAAAATGAAATGAACTTAAATACAACTCTTTTATTTTTAAAATAACAACAATGTAATTAATTGACAGTGAGCAATATTCCCATTTTGGTGTGCTTATTTGAATGTGCAAAACTTTTGAGTTTTCAGTTTAACAGTTAAATTGCCTACCGAAAGTTTACATAGGAGATGCAGCACTATGGAGGTTTTGGACAACTTAGATCACCCATCATGCTGAGAAAGTTTGTAATAATTAGCATTTTCTTTAAAAAAAAAAAGTTGGTTTTTTTTTTTTTTTATATATTTTCAATTATATGCAAACAATAACTGGTTAAAGGGAGGAAAAGCTTCTTTCTGTGAAAAATGAAAAAAATGCTATATACTGGTGTGCAAACTTTAAGTATACTGTGGAGCTTGCAGTATTAGAATATTGAATATATCGGGTGGCTAAATGGAGGAGGTAGTATTGTTTTTTTCTTCAATTTATTGTGTTTTTTAACTACATTTTTTGTGTCTTGGTTTAATTCGGTCTTGTGTCTGATGCTGTCTTTTGGATAAAGGTGTATTTGATCATGAATAAATGGTTTGAAGCATTAATTGTTATAAAGAGAAAACAATTCTGATTGGTAGTAATTTTTCATTCCAATAATGTGTTTCTACTTTTAGACACTAATGTGGAAACAGAACTGTGATTTATAGTAATTTGAAATCAACACTGAGTGATTTTTAATAATCTAGGTGTATGTGATTCAGTACATAGAAGGATAACAATTAAGTAACCCTTGCACAGCCAAGAATAGCTAGTAAATGGAACATTAATTCCAGGCAGAATGTCAAGCAAGGACAGTAACATGGGCAAGTATGTTGCTGTTGACATTGCAGTGTGGCATGTGGAACTCATAAAGGTGAAAAAAATGAAAATACAAATAAACTGCTTTCATAAAGAATTTTATGAAAAGATTGAGGACCATGAAACAATGAATAAAGCAAAACCAAGGAAGATAAAATGACAGCTTACATTGTTTAACAAACTTTAACTTTGCAGCTGTCCTGTTACCTCAGTCAAACATGAAGTGTAAGAATATGTGCTGGCATAGCTATTTACTGACTATCTAGGAGACTGTGAATGTTTTGATCCAAGGTTTAAAATGCCAGATGTAGGCAAAGTAAACTGCCTGCACCTTGAACAACTAGACATGGCTACAACATGGGTTACAACACATTTTATACATCTAGAAGATAACTCTGTATGTGGCTGGAGCACAAAAAAATAGCCTTACACTGTTGTCTATGGGGCTATTGGCTTGTTTCTACAACCCTCTCTAGTCTGGGCACAGTTTATTCAATGGTCACCAAAAAACCTAAAATGTAAATGGTCAAATTTCATAAAACTAAATTGAAAATGAAGTGGCAGATGAAAACAGAACAGAGATTAAAAAAATCATTTAAAAAGATGGAACTACCTAAACTGAGACAAGCAGGAAATAGAAGATTCCCAGTTGAAAATTTTCCTTTGAAGAAGAAATAATATAGCACCTCATCCACATGCTGAAAAGAAAAACGGCAGAAGTCATGTCTGGAATTGCTTTTTTTTTTTTTTTTAAGTTTAGAAATTTTAATACTTATCAAAAAAAAAAAAAAAAGCTTGGCTTTTGTTATTACCCCAATTATCCCATTGCGAAGTTAGTTCAGAAATAGCTCGATCAGATTTGAGTTTTAATCGCTCAACTTGTATTGTCACAAAGTTGTAAGGGGAAACAAAATGATAGTGTCATCAATCACTGTCTTACACAGACCCCAAAAAGGAATAGAAGTTTTGCATTAATTTTCTGTTTGTGTTAAACACGTTCATAGATGAGGATCCCTCAGATTTCTAACTGGTTTATATAATTCACAGTTGCAGGCAAAACAAATCATGCACTGTTATGCACATGAGACTGCGCAGACTGGCATTACTAAAATCAGCTGTGAGGCAAGTTTGAGATGAAGTGGCATGGCTTGCCTATACTGGTGATGAAATGAGCTGCTTCATTTGTTAATACCAAAATAAAATGTATTTTGTGCACAAAGCACTGTGATTATGCCAGTTAGCAGAAAGTGTAGAATGGCATGGAGTGCCAGTAATGTAAAGTGGAGTAATGTAAAGCTGACTTCATGCAGGTAATTAAAGTTTGGCCAAATGTATTCAAAAAAAAGGGTAGATTAGGAAAATTATAGCTCCAGGATTTTCTGTCATTTAAAATTGAATCAAATTGACTCATCTGTTAAATATTACTATTATTAAAGTTTTTAACTAGCTAATGATGCAAACATTCAGTCCCAAGACTGAGGAAGAGTTTGTGTTCACAGTCCATCTGCAAGTTAAACAAAGTGTCTAGAAATATGATGCCCTATTGTTAACTCTTCCTGATTAAGTTATTTAAGTTATCAATTTAGTTATTATATTATTATTTATTACATACAGTATGTATAATTTTATTAATGATTTTTGAATGTAGAGTGGTTGGGAGCACCCACCACATGCTGAACTACCTGGATTGGGGCCAGAGTTCAGCGTGTGACACTTCAGGACCATACTGGAACAATGTGAGGTTTATTTTACGCTGGAGTTGAGTGTATAAAGTTGTGTACAGTTCAGAGACACAGAGTGGGAGCTTTTTCCCATGGTCCATCTGCTTGTTGAATGAGGAAAGTGCCTAGAATTACATGATCCCCTATTGTTAACTCCTTTATATTAAGTTATTTGTTGTTAAGCTATTCATTTAGTTATTGATTATCACATTTATATTTCTGTTAATGATTTTTGTATTTTTATAAAGTTGTGTTTTATTTTTATTGTTCTTAAAGGAACAGTTTTTGGAGTTGAACAGCTAAGCATTTCATTGCATATTGTACTATGTATATAATTTGTGACAGGTAAAATTTGATTTGATAGTTGGGTAAGTATTTGATGAGTATACTAGTATTTTAAAGCTGCTGTTATTAGTGTTTCTGAGTGATACAGTGGTTAAGGCTTTGGATTTCCAATCCTGCAGTTGTGGGTTAAAATCATACTTCACCTATGTGTACTGCAAATGGAAAAACAAAAGAAATATAACCAATTGTGTCTCAAATGTTGTAAGTCACTTTGGATAAAGACGTCAGGCAAATGAATAAATGTAAATGTGTTAGTGTTTATCTTTTCTATTACAGAAAAAGGAAAAATATTGTTCACTTTAATAGTGGAGGTATTTCTAATAAAAAGCTGTTGGATTTCTCTTTTTGCTGTGCTATCGAATAGGTTTTGAGTGTGACAGAATTTCACTGGTATTGGTCTTGAATACTGAAATTCTGTTATGTTATCAAATTCAAAGTACATGTAAATTAGGTTGTAGTATGTTTATTTCATGTCTGAACTAGTGTCCTGGCTGCCAAAACTGAAAGCCACTTAGAATGTTGTGATATTTTAATACAATTATTAAATAGAACTTTACAGTAAAATAAGTGTCAGAGGTAAATGACAGAACCCATAAAAAATAAAACTTTGACTTTAGACATACCAAACTTATCCATTAAAAGCAGAATAACTTAATGAACTACTTTTTCAGTTGTTTTTAATAAACTTTAAGATTTCCATAATCACGTACTGTGTTTATTTTCTTGTAGCGGACTTTGGTGTCTCTGCCAAGAATACTCGAACCCTCCAACGAAGAGATTCCTTTATAGGAACTCCATACTGGTAAATAACTTTTTTTTTTATTGATAAAAAAATCTAATTAAAAATTGTTTCAAGTTTTATCACTTATAATCATTTTGAAAGAGTGCAATTGATTTTAATGTGAATGTTCAGATATTGAGTTTTGTCATGGCTTTAATGCTCATTTTGTTAAAAATGCTGATAGTCAAAAATCGGAATTTTCTTTTTGTTTGTTTCTCTACAGGATGGCACCAGAAGTAGTCATGTGTGAAACCTCTAAAGACAGGCCCTATGATTATAAGGCCGATGTTTGGTCCTTAGGAATCACATTAATTGAAATGGCACAAATAGAACCACCACATCATGAACTTAACCCCATGAGAGTGTTGTTGAAAATTGCAAAAGCAGAGCCTCCTACATTAGCGCAACCTTCAAAATGGTACGATTCATCACTAAAGTCTGTAGTTTTCTCATTAATGATAACTGTTTAAGCAAATAATAATATTTTGACATTCTAATTGTAAATTTTAATAGATACCTGTTGTTCAAAACTGTAGCTAGTAAGGAATCACACAGGGCGACTCTACCACTCTGTTTTTAATTAGTCAGCATCTCGGTGAGAGAGAAACTCGGGACACTGGAATCAAAGTACAAGCTGCAGATCTAGCTCTCTTAGCCTGTGATAAGCTTTTCTGCACAACAATGGCTTCCTTGGCTGGGTGTGCTACTTGTTAATTAACCTGCCATCAGCTCATTAACAGTTTTCATTTTTTTTCTTCCATTATATTAATATTCTTTATGGTGCATTTTTTCTGCTTTACTGAAATATATATTTTATCCCTGTGCTTCCGAGAGTACAGTTTCTCTATCCCATATTACTGACCTTAACATATTGCTTTTAACTTTGTATATGCTCAAATATTATAGACTGACATTTACAAAAATTAATTCTTAAATATCCAATACCTTTTTCAACTTCATTTTAAAAGACAGATTTTTTTTAAATGTGTTTGCTGGATGTTGCCAGACTATGCTGTCTGGCCTGCTGTTAAATCAAGACTTGAATTAAGTGCACTTAGATAACTAAACATTGGATTGATGAATCCTGCTTTCTTTGTTTATTTATTTTGTAAGTTCAGAAAGTAGGCAGGCATACACATTTCTCAAAAGATACTGTTTATTGCAAAATTTTCTGGCAATTCATGATTCATTTATTAAAGGCAAAAATGAATGTTAAGTTATTGTAAAAATATCCACAGGTTAGCATTATCTTAAAGTTCATTTATGCTTACGGAATAAGTTTTATGCAGTATATGTGGTGGTTACTTTTATTGTTCCACTTGAAATAGTGTACATATATTTGTTATTTTAAATTAACCCTAAATTTTATTTATATACCGAATATACTATTTTTTCCCACAGGTCTACAGATTTTAATGACTTCCTTAGAAAAGCTCTAGACAAGAGTTTGGATAATAGATGGACCATTCCCCAACTTTTACAGGTACAGTAATCCCTCCTCGATCGTGGGGGTTGCGTTCCAGAAGTAGAAACCATATGTTTGTATGGTTATTTTTATATATTTTAAGCCTTTATAAACTCTCTCACACTGTTAATATTATTAGAGCCCTCTAGACATGAAATAACACCCTTTAGTCAAAAGTTTAAACTGTGCTCCATGACAAGACAGAGATGACGGTTCTTTCTCACAATTAAAAGAATGCAAACATATCTTCCTCTTCAAAGGAATACTGTACGTGTCAGGAGCAGAGAATGTCAGAGAGAGAGAGAGAGAGCGCGAGAGAAAAGTAAACCATCAAAAAATCAATACGTGCTTTTGGGCTTTTAAGTATGCTGAAGCACCGCGATAAAGCTGCATTTTTTTAGAGGAGTGTCCGTATCCTCTAGGCAAACAGCCTCTGTGCAAACAGCCCCTCTGCTCACACCCCCTCCGTCAGGCGCAGAGAATGTCAGAGAGAGTGATAAAGACAAAGAAAAGCAAACAATCAAGCACTGCACGGGAAGCATATCGTATGTCATTGAGGAGTTTTAGTTAATACGTAATACTTGCTCTGATTGGGTAGCTTCTAAGCCATCCGCCAATAGCGTCCCTTGTATGAAATCAACTGGGCAAACAAACTGAGGAAGCATGTACCATAAATTAAAAGACCCAGTGCCCGCAGAAATCCGCAAACCAGCGAAAAATCTGTGATATATATTTAGACTTGCTTACATTTAAAATCCGCGATGGAGTGAAGCCGCGAAAGTCGAAGCGTGATATAGCAAGGGATCACTGTATTTAAAATAGGTGTGCACATATGTCTACAGCTGGACTGATAAGTCTTTTGAGCATCACTAAGAGAGTATTGAGCAGGCCTATAGCAGCTAGTGCTATTGGCAGTGCTTGAAGTACAACCATATTACTGGCGGTGCTGTGTATTGTTGATGTTTTGCAGTTTTAATTTTACATGACATTTAATAACTCCCCAATAATATAGAAGAGACAAGGGGGCAATGTAAGGTGCCTGTATACCAGTATATGCATCTATTGTTGAGGGCAGGATTACAGGGAAGGTGCAAGGCAGGGTGTCACGCAGAGTAAATACATATGCAGGCTATGGTCATTTTAGCAAAATCAGTTCACTTAGGATTAATCAGGTTGAAGTTTAGTAAATTTAGTACTTGTGTTTTAATGTAAGCAAAGTGATGTCATTCTTGCCTCACAGTGACATGGTCTGTATTTTGCAAGCTCTCCCCATGTATTTACAAATTGACTGGCATGAGTGAATGTCAGGCTGAAGTTAGTTATTTATTTGCAACTCCTTATGTGGCTGGCTACTTCACTTAAAGCTCCTTAGGTAGGGTGGCTTGGCTCTTTCAACAACCTAAGGATTTTCTTAAAAATTCAACAGTGTAATCAGTTCAGATGTCTTGTTAATGTGTTATTTATTGTTGTGTTTAATGTACAATGACTCTCACATGCTCTTTTCAATACTCTGCGATTCTCAATCTGTAAACTGTGTAAAATAACACAGAATGTAATGGGGGGAAAAAAGTCGGCACCATTTAGGAAAAAATATTTAAGTCCACATCTATCAATTGTTACAAACCCTGGCAGAACATAACCACTGAAAAAACAGAATTACAGAAGCAAAGTAGGATATTAAGAGTAATATAGATTGGTGAATGGGATGTGTGGAGGAGGGGTTTTGGGGGAAATATGTCAACTCTACTTAAGATGCCGACTGTGAGCAGACGAGCAAACAGGGAAATGTATTCTCACCTCAAAATAAATAGGAGCAAGAGTCTGTGATAAAGTAATTTCTAATTTCCTTCAATGGCAACAAGTTTGCCTCATAAACACTGAAAATATGTTTTATTAAATTGATAGTTTTGCTGCTTTACAGTAGGTTTTAAGGCATTTTTATTCAGTTATGAAACCATGTCCCCATTAGCCTTATTGTAAGCTGGAAGAACAGACAAGGTATTTTCAAAATGTTTAAGTAACGCTTCACTTTAAAACAAAATTTTATGTGGTACATTAATATATACCATGATTGTGAAGACTTGAAAAATGCCAAACTTATCCTTTAAGAATGAACAGGATTGATTGTTTGAGTCTCTCAGGGAGGGACAGGCCATTTAGTGCCAGGGTGTAGTGGTTACACTCCTTTGAACATCTTCTAGAATGCAAAGGTTTTTTTGGTAGTATGATTACCAGAACAGTTCTCAATACTATTTATTAATATTCATTTGCATATTTTAAAATATAGTTAAAAATTATAAGTGCCAGAATTAGTTCTGTATAATTGTCATTCAAAACCATTACTGTGCACTATAAATTATCAAATTTAGAAACATTTCTCAGGTCATGGTGCTGATGTTCAACATGCAAAACTATTTGGTAGTTAAATATCAATACAAATTTCATTTTAGCTAAACAACAGAGAAAACAACATTTTATGAAGTGCTGTTTAAACCTGTTGTTGGACTTGCAGTGCAGCTTTCTTACAGTTCTGGCCAGATTTATATTTCATACATGGGTAAACTTTGGTGAATCATAGTTCTGGGACAAGTATAAATTCCATGTGTAAGACCTGCAGAAAGAGACCTAGTAGTACAAATTTCTGACTCTCCACTTTCTCTTAAAGTATGTCAGTTTGTTTGGGAAATGACACTGCTAATTAGGAGTATTGCATTTTAAAATCCATTATTACTGTATTGTATTTTGATTATTATGGCTGTAAAATTTAATTAAGAACTAAACGATGTGGCCTCAACATATTCTATTTACTTTGTGTTATAAATAGACACCAATGAGAATATTTAATAATTGAATGATCCACATGTACGGTATAAATACTAGAGTTAAAATACTCAACATATTTTAAAGATGACCCACATGATATTGTGAGCTAATTTGATCAGTGCACTGGGAATGTCTTAGTACATGTGTCACTTGGGGTTAAAGTCACAAGTCAGTTAATAAAATGAAGGTGAACCATGTTTTTTTTTTTTTTTTGTATTTTGAATTCTGTATTCAATTTGAATTATTAGAATATAAGGTAAACAATATATTATTTGTTTTACTAAAGCATCCATTTGTGACAAGTGTGGCTGACAACAAGCCTCTTAGGGAGCTTATTGCTGAAGCTAAGGCAGAGGTAACAGAAGAAATTGAAGAGGCAAAAGATGAAGAAGAGGAGGAGGAACCAGAGGCACAGCTGGTAGGTTAATAGAAAAATGTTTATTCATACTGTAAGTAGATTTTGAATATTGTGCAGATGTTGGCCTGTGTTTGAGTATATAGTGAGGCTTCTCTTTATAAGGATGAGTCTTGTGAGTGTATTTTAGTTTGATTTCCTTGGTTATGTGCATCTTGAAACTGTATTGCAGACAGTTGATTGCGACTAAAAAAGAAATAAGTTTGCTTTGTTTTCCTGACATATTAACCACCAAACCTTCATCTGTTAAATTAAGTAATATTAAGCATGTGGTTTTCTTAGTTCTGTTTCTCATACTATACTTTGTTTTTTTAAATGTGGATAAATAGTTTCACTCTGGCGGGAGATACTGTATTTTGTTACATAGTTTTAATTGAAATGTGTATAAGTAGCAAATTATTGAGTTTTGAAAAGTAATTTTATTATTTTTATTTGCTTGTTTTTACTTGGGTTACCTTGATCTTAAGCTTGTTCCTGGACACCAGCGTGCTTCTTCAGATGCCAGTATTGCAAGCTCAGAGGATGAAAAATTGTCCCAGTCTACTTCTGTTATGGAGTCTGTTTCTGAGAGACTTGAGCCTGAAAATGTGGAGGACAAAGTCAGTGACAAACTATCTGACGAGGGTATTGGAACAAGTGAAGCTGACAAGATGGAGAATGAAAAACTAATTGAGAACAACATTTTAGACACTAGTAATGAAGATATTGGCAATGGTGAAGATATTCTAATGGAAACTGAAGAGCATTCACCCGAAGAAGGAAAGGTAGAGACAATTTCTGACCTTCCAGTTGTTTGCATTGAGGAAAAGACAAATGAGACAAATGTTACCATCATTGCAGTTGATGAAGAAATGAGCAGTGAGACAAAGGAAAAGAGTGATGAAATCCTGGAACAGAAAATGTTACCAGAAATTAACATAAATGAAGTTTCTGAAGCAGGAATAAAGGAAAATAAAGATGAATTGACTGTGAAAGATAATTCACTTGATGTTTCTGAACCGGGTAAAGTGGAAACTAAAGATGAAGTGACTAGGAATGATAAATCACTTCTAGTTTCTAAACTGGATAATGAATCACCTGAAGAGGATACCACAAACCCTACTCATGAAGAACAAAAGCCGGAATTCAAAAAAGAAAGTGATGTTGAACATGGGGTTGAAAATTGTGACAATGATTTAAGTCAAAGCATACATTTGCAGGAACAGATCTTTACAAACAAGCAAGAAACTGAATCTTCACACAATGAAGATGATAATAAAACAATAGACACATCTGAGACCTCTGTACCTGGGAACTGTAAGATTGTTCTAAAGGTGACTGAAGAGTCCTCAAAAGAAGATGAAAGTGCAGTTTTACTAAATGAGACTGAACGTGTAGAACTGCCTATAAATTCCACTGTTTCTGAGTTAAATGAAAATGGAGGAGACCAAAGCAAAGGAAGAGCTGAGGAAGTTATTGTACCTGTTGGGAAGGAAATGAACAAAGTGGCAAATCAAAGCGACGAGACTGAGTCTGACAAAACAAAGGATAAAGAGAAAGACTCAGATTCAGGGAGCAGCTGCCCTACAGATAATAATAGCATTGATCTGAATTTATCTATTTCTAGTTTCCTTACTAAAAATAAAGACCCCGGTTCAGTCTCATTTCAGGTAGGAAAACATTTATGCACTTGTTTAGATAAAATTGAAGAAGTGATTTTTAAGTTAAAATCAAAAATTACTACTGCATTTTTGCATTGTATTGGTAAAACTTAGAATATTCAGTTAAAAAAGAGGATAATAAGTATTAACAATACTTTTTATCAAACTGAATAACACTTTTATGCAGACAAGTTTTAAAAGAATCGCTACCTTATTTTTGTTACAAGATGCAATTGATGTGCTTAATTTTTACTCTGGATTGAGAGGTATATATAATAGCAGTAACTAGTGACTAGGACTGTCAGAAAGAACATCACTATTTGAAGATAGGGATATATGGATATTGAAAATATGAATATAAGGCAAACACTGACATGCAGTTGTAAAATAACTTTTTTTTTTCTTGCATCAGCATTGAGTTACTCCAGATGCAAGTGCTGCAATAAATACATTTGTATTTTGCATGTGTTTTGCAAATCACTTTCACAATCGGCATTTTATCAATTTTTAATTGTTAGTTAGGACAACTTTTTCTACCCCAATGCTCTGCTTTTTGGTTAATGGGCATACTAACAACACATTCTAAAACCTGTGCTAGCACCCTAGCAGTATCGTTTGCTCATAATGCTGTTCCAGTTCATTCTTGAACTGAAGATCCCTGATTTGCTGTTGTAAAATTGTTAAGCATTCATTATAGCAAACAAAAGGTGGTTTATTTTCTCATTAAACATAATTCTACTATTCTGATTTTTCTGTTATAATTATAACAGATATAGCAATTTTAAGCAGTATTTTCAGTGTCATGAAAGCATATTTAGCTACCTCAACCAACACTTGTCTCTTTGAGGCTTCTGGCTTGACACACAATTCGTAAAACATAAGTGAAATTATAAATTAAGGTTACAAGTGTTACTATTTTAGATGTATCTGTAAAGAGGGAAAATAATTTAGTTAATCCTGGTATTCTTTATCTACCATCACCCTGCACTAGTGCTGGACAATATGACCAAAATTCTATATCATGGTATTTTTCAAAATTATACCGTTTTCACAGTATTGCATGAGTGGATGTTAACCACATTTTCCACTGCAATAACTGCAGTAGACTGGCTAAAAATAACACATTCCACTGTCATGAGAATTGTACATTGTACAAAAAAACATTTTAATGCGCACACAAGTATTAATACAGGTTTGCATGGCCCCATAAAGTGAAGGGTGTGGCACTAATGAAGAGAAGGAATCACATTACATGACAGTTGCAGTCAAAATATAGAACCTTTTTATTGAACAAATTTTGCAAACAACTTAAGCTATAATTTTGACAACTTATTTTCAACCATCCAAAAAGGCATTTAGTCTTAGTGAAATATCCAGAGGTGCTTGTCAAAAGTTGTATTGCACTGAACATGTCTTAGAAAAGGAATAAATAGTAAATATTTTTGTAAACCAACTACACTTTCTGTTAATATTAACAATATTTGTCCACTGACTCGTTAAAGTGACTTTTTAAACAGCTTTACCATCATTAAACTGCATAATATTTAAACTAATAAATAATAACAATAAAATTTCCAGTAATAATACTATTACTTCAAGCCTAGGTACATTACACAGTATTCACCAAATAAAATGAAACAAGTGCAACTTGGTGATGACATCTTTACCAACTGAACCATCATTAAGGCAAATTGCATTAATATGGACCTTACTTTAAGCTAGGCCAGCAGAAATACACGGTGGACTGGCTGTCTTTGTGAGACAGGTGCGCAGGGGTGACCGTTGCAGTGAGACGCAATATGGTTTGTATCTCGTGTCATCGTAAGTGTCGGTCATCCCAGTCGAATGTTGTCATAGGTGCATCAGCTACAGGAACGTATTCAGCACCAAGATCAGTTGAGGACCGATCATGGTACTTCACTTTCGTTTTCGATCTCCATCTCCAGAGTCTGACATGTTGGAGTCCGATTCAGCGATAATACGCAAACAGTCATCCATGGATTATTTTGCTTTGAGTATTCACTTTGCCATTTTCTCCACATGCCATTTTAGAAGCTGTTTGCTCTTCAGTACTCATGCACGTGCTGGGAATTGAGGTCAAATCAACAAAGCTAACTTTCTTTCTAGCAAAAACATATTGAAAAGCGATGTAACAACAAGATCACTGATCTCTATTGATCGCTAGCTAGACTGAGGCATCTCACAATGTGGGAGTTTCCTGGAACGTATCGTACTGCATTGCTTGGCCCATGGAAACTTTCGCTTGATGCACCAACTTGAAAATGTATATTTTACTCCATTTTAACAGAGATCAATATATAATAATTTTATATTAAATTATATAAAATTATTATATAAGTTGAACCATCGTAAGTAGGGGACTGACTACCCATACTAACTGATAATAGAGATAACAGAATACTGATTATACATACATTCATTGTACATTTTTTATTCTATGGTATGATTTTACTACCATTACTTAAAATAGTTTATTATTTTAATAACTATTACATACCTATGGCTGTGTGAAGCCTTTGTCCAAAGCACTGGTACTCCAAAGCATATTTGTGGCAAAGCTGGTGCAGCAAATTGCTCCTGTTGCCGCCTCTGGTGACAATTTTAGCTTAACAGCATTTGCAGTAAATAGTTGTTTGGCCCAAATCCGACCTTTTAAAACCAAAGTATCTCCAGACATCAGACACAGATCCTTTTTTCGGCAGAAGTTCTTGTGTGTCATCATGTCTGCTACAGCCTCAGTTTCAGAATGTTCTGTGTTCCTCAGTTTTCGGTATGAACCAATATACCTCCCAGCACAACCCTGCACTGCAAACTTATCAAAGCAAAATTTTCAAGTAGATGTTAATGAAAGTGTATTCGAAGTAAAAAAAAATATAATGAGGCAATACATAAAGCTTATTATGCAATAAGCACTTTCAGCAACTCCTTTTGTGAAACACAATTAGACTCACCGTGTGAAGATTTATATAAGATATAGACAGGCACTGACTTCATATCTTTTGGATCGGCAGAGCAGAGGGATGGAGGGAGTGGCTAGGGACCAGAGGACTAAAGTAATGGGTGTATTAACATGTTTAAATAATTGTGAGTGACTTTTTATAGGTTACAGATATGCATTGCAAGCTTATGAAATGTTCCAGCTCCCATGTTTTTCTTTGTTCATATCCCTTTCCATCCACAGAAAATCTTTTTTTTTTTTTTTTTTTTAATATGGAGGAGAAGTGCATGATTCACAAGTGCTCCATGTGATGAACCATGATGAAAAAAGCAAAAATAATAACAATGAAGTATACAAAGGCAGTTCAATTGAAATGTATATTTAGTAGCACTTGAAACGTTTAGCCTTTATTTGAATATATTCCAGTTTTTATTTATTTATTTATTTATTTTTTTATTTATTTATTAATTTTATTACAATCAATACATAGCAATCAAGTTTTTACAAAAAAAGAATTATGCTAAGAACAGATCGATCCCCACCCTTGAGAGAGAGAGCAAGCCAAACGGTGTAAAATTTAAGGCTTTTAAAAATACCTAAATCAACAAATTCTCTGTGCTTTATAAAATCATTTCAAAATATTACTGATTAGATCCTGCCATGTTTTGAAAAAGTCTGCACAGATCCTCTAACTGAGTATTTGATTTTTCCAATTTTAAATAATATAACACATCGGTTTCCCACTGACTTAAAAGAGGAGAGTTTGGGTTCTTCCAGTTTATCAGAATAAGTCTGCGTGCCAACAGTGTAGTGAATGCAATCACAGTTTGTTTGTCTTTCTCCACTTTAAGACCCTCTGGAAGAACCCCAAACACAGCTGTTAATGGGTTAGGAGGGATTGTGAGTCCAAGACTGTCTGAGAGGTAATTTAAAAATTTTTGTCCAGAATAATGTTAATTTGGAGCAGGCCCAGAACATGTGACCTAGTGAGGCTGGGGCTTGGTTGCAACGTTCGCAGGTTGGATCAAGCCCTGGAAACATTTTGGAGAGTTTTAGTCGAGACAGATGTGCTCGATATATAATTTTGAGTTGTATAATTGTATGCTTTGCGCATATGGAGCTTGAGTGAATTCTCTGCATTGCTACTTTCCACTCCTTTTCTGATATATTAATTGAGAGGTCATTTTCCCAGTGTCCTCTTGGATCTTTGAAAGGAAGGGATTGTAAAAGGATTTTATATATTGTAGAGATGGAGTCTAACTCCTTGAAATTGAGCAATAATTTTTCCAGCGTGGATGAGGGTGCAAGATGAGGAAAATCTGGAAGGTTCTGTTTAACAAAGTTCCTGATTTGAAGATAGTGAAAGAAATTTGTAGCTGGAATGTTAAATTTGGAATGTAATTGTTCATAGGATGCAAAGACGTTGTCTATATAAAGATCTCTAAGCAAGTTAATTCCAAATTTTTCCAGATATAAAAACTGCACATGTTTGTGAGGGTTGAAAGAGGTGGTTCTTTTGCAGGGGTGCCTCAGATAGAAGCTTCTCCGTCTTAAAATGCTTTCTACATTGGTTCCAGATTCTAAGTGAGTGGAGCACAATTGGGTTATTAGTGTATTGCTGATAACGTGTTTATTGG
The DNA here is from genome assembly GCF_016835505.1 of Polypterus senegalus. Classification (NCBI taxonomy): domain Eukaryota; kingdom Metazoa; phylum Chordata; class Cladistia; order Polypteriformes; family Polypteridae; genus Polypterus; species Polypterus senegalus. The sequence continues at coordinate 296,999,131 of NC_053154.1, forward strand.
AGCACAGAGCAAGGAATACAAAGAAGTACTGCAGGATTTTACTTCTATTGCGGTCCATGCCTGTGTATGTTCTTCTATTTGTGTCCAGGTTCTTATCGACTGTATATTTGCCGCCCAGTAATAAAACTGGAAGTTAGGTAGAGCCATGCCGCCTTCTGCTTTTTGTCTTTGTAGGGTCGCTCTTTTGATGCGTGGATGTTTAGAATTCCAAATAAATGAGGTTATTGTTGAATCTAATTGCTTAAAGAACGATTTATTAATGTATATTGGTATGTTTTGAAATAAAAAAAGGAGCTTAGGAAGAATATTCATCTTAACAGTGTTAATTCTTCCAGCTAGTGTGAGATGAAGGGTTGACCATCTATGCAAGTCTTGTTTAATTTTTTCCATACAGACGACGAAATTTTGTTGATAAAGAGCTTTATGTTTACTTGTGATGTTTACCCCGAGGTATTTAAACTGTTCTGCAATGATAAAAGGAAGGGTATCCAATCTAATATTATATGCTTGCGAATTCACCGGAAAGAGTACACTTTTATTCAGATTAATTCTGAGTTTTTATTTATTTTTTAACATGAGTATTTGAGAACAAACTGTGGTGTAATTTGACAGAGACGTACTAAATAATAAAATTGGGGAAACAAGAAAATTTTAGATTAGCATGAAAACCATTATGAATATATATTTTATTTTCTAACTGTGGGCTTGTTAAGTGGCTAGGATGGGCCCATTTGCTAGGTTTGGACATGTAAGAAATGAATAACTTGTTCTGCTACAGTAAAAATATGAAGACGCTGTTTAATAAAATGTCTGGCATTTCTAAATATTGTGCTTTTTATAATGGTTTATTTGTATGAACAGGATACCAGAAGGCACAAGAAAACTTTGAAGAAAACAAGAAAATTTATTGTCGATGGGGTTGAAGTTAGTGTGACAACTTCAAAAATTGTTACTGATAATGATGCTAAAAGTGAAGAAATGAGATTTCTGAGGTAAACTCTCTGAACTTCAAATGGAAAGTTTCTTGAAATCATGAAAATGATAACTTTCTCTAAAATGTGTTTTAGTAATATATACCCTTTCACCTAAGTATTCTATTTAGGTGCTTATAAATGTACAGAAAAAATTTATTCTTTTCTAAAGAAATAAGTTAATAGAAATTTCTGTTTACCTTTAGTATAGGTAAATAGCTTTTGCCCTGTCATATGTTTTGTGTAAAACTGAAGGAATCACAGAAGACTTGAGTATTTTGTAAACTTTTCTTTGTATGCAGCTTTAAATGTAAAATTTCTGATGTCATTAATTAACTTTTTTAAACTGTGAATTTTGATGTAGAGTCCTTTAGCCTTGTACTCGCAATACCATCTTGCTTTCACACTTCTCAGGTCTACCAACACATTGGTTGTGATCAAATCATAAGAGAGAACTTTTTTTTCAGATGATATTAGATATCTGTTTTTAGCAGTAATTTGAAACTTTCATATGTGGGCCAAAGATTCCAATGGATGGAAGTATGTTCTCATCTAAGGTACTTGTGGCTCTAAATTATTCGGTATGTGTGTTTTACAATACAGTAATTATCAAAATTAAATGTATTCTTAGGATAAGTTTATTCAATATAAAACGACCAAACCTCACTAAGTTGGTGTATTAATTAGCAGAGTACTTCATTTATAAAAAAAATAGCATTATTTTCTTTAAAAAGAGCATTATTTCCCAAAATTCAGAATTAAGCTTGTTACACTCAAGTTTTATCGCAGAAGCCTTTATTACTTTTCCTTTCTTGTGAACTACTGTTTCTTCCATAAACCATTTGATCTCTTTTTTACTTTTTAGCATTTAGCAGCAGACTCTTAACGTCCAACATCATTCCAGTCAAGTTTTATTGAGCACTTTACAAAGCAAATAAGATTTTAATATATTGTGAAATACACAAACATAAATTACTTAAACATCAGTAATGTTTAAGTCAATATAAAAGTGATATTTATTATATTCAAATTAAATGATTGGTAGAATGTTTAATGTACAGTTGTCAAAGTATCAAATCCCCTTTGAATCTGGAAGTTTTTCAAAAATGTAACGATCAAAGCATTTCATCATTTCATCATACCTAATTCAAATGAAGATCCCAAATCTCAACATAATAAACTTGTGTGATCTGAATGTTTGATTGTGCTTGAGCCAGGGTACTTTTTTAGTACTTTTAAATTGTATTTTTTTTGTCAAAAATTGCCATGTTAAAATCTGATTTAGAAATATCAACAAAACCCTTCAAAAGAAATCTTTGATAAAAGAAAAAATGATGTCCCTGCTTGTCAAGTTTCATTTGAGCTGCAAAAACATTTTAATGCTTTTTTGTAAAGAACAAGAAGGTTGAGCACTAAGCTTAGGGTCATACAGTGAACCATTCGGAATTGACCCTTGTGACGGACAGCCGGGTCCCATGCCCGGCCGGGACGCCTCTGCTGCATACGTCCTGGGGGAGCCATCATGGACATGGCAGTACCTCCCCTGGGGCGCTTGGGGGCAGTCTCCCAGGCCGTGGATCTCTCCTCAATCTCCCCCGTGGCTCCATGGGACATGGAGTCCACCACAGCAGCCCGGTTGGGAGATGGGGTGGCCGCTAGGGGGTGCTGCAGAGAACCAGCCACCACACTGGACGGTTTATCAGCCCCACCCAGAGGTGCAATTAAGGCCAGCTGGTCAGGCACCTGGAATACTTCCGGGTGGGGTATAAAAGGGCCCGCCTCCCAGCAATCAGGGCCAGAATCGGGAGGAAGAGGACGAGGTTGCCTGGGAGGAGTGGTGGAGGAAGGAAAGTGTGGGTTTTTTGTGCTTGGACTGTGTTGGGCCTGTGGGACACGGGGAAGACGTGTGCCCACGGCTGAAGAAAATAAAAATAAAAGTATTGAGAGTGAACACGTGCCTCTGCGTGGTCTGTGCCGGGTCGGGCGCTATAAAGCACCTTTTTCACACCCTATACTCGTCAGGTTTAAAATACAATTTTGTACCCACTTTTAATAATAATCAAATCAATACATTGAAATGTTTGTTTTTTTTAGACGTCAAGAACTTCGAGAGCTGAGGTTACTTCAGAAGGAGGAGCAACGAGCACAGCAGCAGCTGAGCACTAAACTTCAGCAGCAACGTGAACAAATTTTCCGTCGTTTTGAACAAGAAATGACTGTAAGTTTTGGTACCTCTGATTTGTTAATCTTTGTTTTTTGCAGTAACAGTATTGTATTTAGGTAACTCGTATATTCCTTAATCATAGGAGTTCAAGTATTGTGATCAGTTTGTTTCATTGTTTAATTTGTTTAATATTGTTGATTACAAGAAGGAATGTGGTAAGTAATAATATTTCAGAAATTTGAGAGGAGTTAAACTGGAATGTGTAGTGTTTGTAGGTTAAATTTTACACCCAAGTACCTGCTAGTTATAGCCAGATTGATGGCTGTAATATTGTTTTGAAAACCTGTTTAGGTTTTGGGATACATTACCATTGTTGTTAATCAGTTTATGAAGTATCAGTAGATGACTGAAGAGAGATGAAGACAGTTGAGTACTCACACTTTTCTGGTAAAAAAGAATATGTTTAGACCCCTTCCTTTATTTTCAGTCTCAGTTGTAAGCCTAAGCAAAATTTCCTAACGTTATTTCTGATCTTTGTTATACAGTGACTAAATGTTTAGTAGAAACTTGTTTGGCATACTGTATCATTGATGTAGTGAAGAAAAGTATTATTTTTGTCATCTATGACAATAGCAAACAGGTCTGCCTGCATTTATTGTATGTTGAGTTTTTGAGACAATCCTGTAGCCTCATTTTGTGCCGTCAGAATGCATACTCAGTAAGTTTGACTGGGATTTCCCTGCAAAAATGCACTGCGTTTACATTAACATAGAGGGTGCACTATTAACATTAGCAATACTGTGCTGTCAATTTTTAAGTTGAATGTTTGGGTTTATTTTTGTTTTCATAGTCTTATAGGGGAAACAGATATAAATAACTAGCGTTCAGTCTACTTGCATTATTAAATGAACTTTATAGATATTCAGCAAACTATTGTCTAATGCTATTTGACCCCATGACCCGCCTTTCTTCCAGTTTTGCATAGTGGATTACATAAAATGTTTTTAGAAGTTGAACTGATCAGGTTTGTTACTGCTTGAGACTGTTGTAATATTTTAATCCATTTCCACATAAATTGAGATTAACAGATTTTTGCCTGTAATATTATGACCCATATTATGAGAAGGTTCTATTCTTTTTCGCATCACAATGACCATTCCTAGTAGCTCCTAATAATTTAAATAATAGTTCTGTAATATCTTTTCAGTTATTAAGGGCTTCATTTAATTCTTTTTTGATAAATACTGATTTGCCACCAAACCTTGTATCTTAGGAGCATCACCTATAAATGCCTCCACTTCAAGCAGCCTGCTATCAAATCCCCCCACCGCTGCACAGTTTTCTCAGCTCAAGTCTATTTACCTGCGTGTCAGTTGCTTAGAGTTGTATAGAGTGAGAAGTCAAGCAAAATGACACCTTTTATAAATACTATATCGTAATTTGGAACACATTCATTTCAAGTGTGTTCCGTGTCTACAACAATCTATGTACAGTAAACACATCATTAAAACAGAAACGTTTTTCATGTTTTAGTAATAATTGACAAAATGTAGACATGAAGTGTATAATATGTGAAGCCTGAAGTCCATATATACAACAACAACAACATTTATTTATATAGCACATTTTCATACAAACAGTAGCTCAAAGTGCTTTACATATTAAAGAATAGAAAAATGAAAGACATAATTATAAAAAATAAATTAACATTAACATCGAATAAGAGTAAGGTTCAATGGCCAGGGGGGACAGAAAAAACAAAAAAACTCCAGACAGCTGGAGAAAAAATAAAATCTGTAGGGATTCCAGACCATGATACCGCCCAGTCCCCTCTGGGCATTCTACCTAACATAAATGAAACAGTCCTCTTTGGATTTAGGGTTCTCACGGAAGGGCTTGATGATGATGATGGTCACGTAGACTTCTTCCTTTTAATCCGTCCATCATTGTTGGAGCATCATGAAGCTTTGAGTAGGTGGAGGTGGCGCAAATATCAAATAAACACTTTCACAAAAGGTATAAATATAACGCAACATCCATCCATCCATTTTCTAACCCGCTGAATCCGAATACAGGGTCACGGGGGGTCTGCTGGAACCAATCCCAGCCAACACAGGGCACAAGGCAGGAACCAATCCTGGGCAGGGTGCCAACCCACCGCAGTATAACGCAACAAGTGCGCTTCTATTCAAGAATATAACTGCAGAAAATGAACCCGCGTTAGATTGTGACATTAACACGCATTTGCTACAACTGCTTCGGTGGCGCAACGGTATCAGCTGTTGTCTGGTAATCAAAACTTTCACGGGTTCGACCCCGGACGAGTCCGTTTTGAGAAGTGAGCTGCTCATATTCTTACTATTTTAGAATAAAAACATACATTTAATTCCAGTCTGTAACAGCCGGTGTCAATTTATGATACTTGTAAAGTTTAGCTTTTTTTAATTCAGTTTTATTCTCTCAGTCACATTCACAATAACACCCAACCCACACACACTTGATACGGCTGTTTTCACATAAAGACGCACTATAACAGAGGTGAACTCAGATGATGACGACATTCTACATTGGAGCAAGAATGCACGTATGTTGCACTTTTGCCATCGCTGTACTTTGTATATGTACATGGGAAGTTGTGCACTCTACTTGTGACTTTACGCTGTAGGAAATAAGTAAATAAATAAAGGTAAATAGGTAAATAAAACTCAATCTGGCACTTACATACAAACTACAGTGACGGCAGCTTCCACCTTCAGCTATAGACTCATCAGTACGCGAGCGACTCTCCACGCTAGTGTTTAGATCTAAACATTAACATTTATATGTTACTTACGTAAAAGCCAGATCGAATGTTATTTACCTTGAGTTATTTACTTATTTCCTACAGCGTAAAGTCACAAGTAGACTGCTGAGCTTCCTGTGTTTGATCGACACGGGCATGCTTAAAAAATATGTGTAATGCCACAAAAAGTGCCTGCTGACACTTTAGTACGCAAGCAGTGGTACGAGAATGCAGTTAGACTTTTTTTAGGGGCAAGTACACCATCCAGATCTAAACACTAGCGTGGAGAGTCGCTTGCATACTGAAGAGTCTATTGCTGCAGGTGGAAGTTGCTGTACTTCGTATGTAAGATCGAACGTTATTTACCTATTTACCTTTACGGTTGAACCCGTGAAATTTTGATTACCAGTCAACAGTTGATACCGTTGCCCCACCGAAGCGGTCGTAGCAAATGTGTGTCAATGTCGCGCACTAACGCGGGTTCTTTTTCTGCAGTTATATTCTTGAATAGAAGCACAATTGTTCTGTTATATTTGTACCTTTTGTGAAAGTGTTTCTTTGATATTTTGAATGTAGGCTTCACACATTATACACTTCATGTCTACATTTTGTCAACAATTACTAAAACATGAAAAACGTTTCTGTTTTAACGATGTGTTTACATAGATCGTTGTAGACACGGAACACACATGAAATGCAAGTGTTCCAAATACAGATATAGTATTTATAAAATGTGTCATTTTGCTTGAATTCTCACTCTATACAACTCTAAGCCACTGACACGCAGGTAATAGACTTGAGCTGAGAAAATTGTGTGGGATGCGAGGATGAGATAGCAGGCTGTTTGGTGCTTTTCGACACATTTACAGGAAAAAAGACGCTAATGTAGAGATGCGAAGCGATTTAAGGTGGGATGGATCTACAAGTTTTTTGTAGGCTGTGGTAATTCTAGTGTTAAGCAAGGGTGCCCAAACTTTTGCATGCTACTGTACATATTTTCCATGCAAAGAGCTGAATTTCCCATCTTGGTAAGACGTAAACATGTATTGTTTTACCTAGAGCAAAGATTATCAAAAAAAAGTGAAGTTTCCCACAGAATTGAATTGAATGATGTACCAGGCAGCATAGTATGTGTTCTTTTTTTGTGTAAAAAAATTGTAGCTTGGTAATTTGCAATTCTTTTAACATGTAACAATAAAGACAGCAAAAAGTACAATTAGACAAACACCACAAAAGAAATAGAATTTATCAACCTTTAGAAGCATATTCCCTATGTACAGTATTGATTACATTTAAAACGTTACATTGTTCAGACCACCAATAAACACGTTCAGTATAACAAACACATACCGTACATTCTCAAACCTGCATAATCCAATGTTGGATTAATGGGAAACTAAAGCTTATCCTAGCAGCATAAGAGCATTAGTCGGGAAACACTCCAGTCCATTGTGCGACATACTACATACACACCCTCACTAGTGCCAATTTAGAATTACTATTCCATGTATCATGCATGTTCTTGGGATTGTGATAAGAACTTCATACTGCCAAGAGGAAAGCTCATGTAAACATGAGGACAACGAGCAGACAGTGACTGGACATATGATTCAATCCCAAGATACTGGATGATTGAGTCAGCAGTACAAAATAGGGCATTGCCATATAAACCATAATAACAAACCTCTTGGTGCAAAAATGCTTGACAAGCATTGAAAATACCTGGTTGCTAACATGCACACAAACCTTTAGCTTAAAAGATTTTAAGAATAATATAAGACTTAAACAATGGATATACTAAATTGCATCAGAAGAAGCAACAATCTTAGATAATGCATAACCTAATATAACATTCCCAGGCCATCTCAATTTATTTTTGGCTCCAGGCTAAATCTGGTACAAGGCAGGCACCAACCCTGGATGTGGCACTAGTCCGTTGCAGACCATGGGTGCAAAAATTATTTTCTACATACTTGTATATTCAGTTATAAAGCCATTAAGATTACTTAGTTTGAAAAATAACAAACTTTTCTAATCCATTACTTTATAAATTCTGGTATCCAATTATTTAAATACAGAAATTAGATAGGTGAAATAGAAAATATTGCTATTATGATAATAGCACATTATGCTTTGGGTGGTTTGGGAAACCAACAGGAAGCTGAATCCTGATGAAAATAAACATTCACTACTATGAGAATATAAAGCTTTGTTGACTTCGGTCAAATACAGTGGCGTGAAAAAGTATTCGCCACCCTTCCTGATTTCTACTTTTTTTGCATGTTTGTCACACTTAAATGTTTCAGTTCTTCAAATAAATTTAAATGTTAGACAAAGATAACACAAGTAAATACAAAGTGCAGTTTTTAAGTGATGATTTTATTTATTAAGGGATAAAAACTATCCAAACCTACATGGCCCTATGTGATAAAGTAATTGCCTTCTAAACCTAATAACTGGTTGTGCAACCCTTGGCAGCAACAACTGCAATCAAGCATTTGCGATAACTGGCAATGAGTCTTTCACATCACTGTGGAGGAATTTTGGCCCACACTTCTTTGCAGAATTGTTTTAATACAGCCACATTCGAGGGTTTCCGAGCATGAACCGCTTTTTTAAGGTCATGCCACAGCTTCTCAATTGGATTTAAGTTTGGACTTTGACTAGGCCACTCCAAAACCTTCATTTTGTTTTTTTTCCTTAATGAATAAAATCATCACTTAAAAACTGCATTTTGTGTTTACTTAGGTTATCTTTGTCTAATATTTAAATTCGTTTGATGATCTGAAACATTTTAAGTGTGACAAACATGCAAAAAAAGTAAAAATCGGGAAGGGGGTGAATACTTTTTCACAGCGCTGTAGCTGCCCAGCACCTTGTAAGGATTCTACATTACATTGTAAGAGTCCTGTCTGTTGTGAAATCATGGTGGTGTGAGGATGTTAGGTTCATGGTTTGTGATGTCCTTCAAGATGATTTCATATTTTGTACAATTGGTTGCAAACTTTTCCGGTAGTGCATTGGCAGACAGCACAAGAGTATTATCACAAAAAATGTATTTAAAAAAACAAAAAAAAGCTTAATAATTAAAGTTAATGCTAATTTTCTCATATATGTGTTTGAAAGATACCATATGCATGATAAACAACACAACCAGACATTTTATGTAATTTCTCAACTAAAATTATTTTACTGAAAGTTATTAGTCTTAATATTTAAACAAACTTTAAAAAATAAATATAAAAATACATAACTGAAAAAAATGTGTGTTTTAGCATGTATCTGTATTGGCACCAAATATATCTACATATACCGTATATACTCGCGTACAAGTTGGGTCCTGAAACCCGAAAAATCGATCAGAAAATCAGACACCGACTTATATGCCTGTTCAAAAATGCGACTCTTAAATAGTCGAACCATTTTCTCAGACACATAGTGTTTTTTTGCAGCAGTGCAGCTACCAATTTCTTTCGCCACTTCAACAACTTTAATAATTTAAAACCAGCATCTTATTTACTTCTGATTTGAACGCTTCATCGTAGATAAGGGATGCTCTTACGATAAAAGTGTATAAGGGTGTGAGATACAAAACAGTGCAAACATCACTTTGGAATAGTTTAGGTATTACTGTGTGGTCATGTAGGCACAGTACATAGGGGGAAAAACAGGCAGTGTGCTCCATGGTTGACATGAGTCTTAGTATATAATCTCTTGGACCAATAGCGTGTGTTTTCCGCATTCAACTTATACGACCAACATTATAAAATACCAGATATTATACAATAAAATCAAGCCCCACCTTATCCACGGGAGAACTTAAACGCAAGTATATATGGAATTTATTTGCTAAATATGTATTAAGTTTGTTGATGCTAATGTTTTATGACAGTTTAGACTATCCAAATTGTAGAGAAAAATATGAAAAGATAGGGATCTAAATTCAGTTTTTGAGTGTGTATATTTATTTATATAAACAATGTGTGCTAATATACAGTATATTGGTGAAATATACTGAAGCTTTTGTTGATATATATTGCTGTGGTTTTATATATGAATAATAATACTTTGAATTATTTTTACACCTTAAATTTATTTTGTATATGTCATTTTTTCCTTTTTCTCGGGCTACTTCAGTCCTCATTGTTTCTTGCAGTTTTTAACCTTTGCTTCTGTATTTCACCTAATGAACACAAGCACACACCCCAAATCAGTCTTCATCTCTTTTCTTTCTTTAATTTCTTTTAAGCATGTTAATCATATTGTATTTGATTTTTTCATTACATTTTTTGCAGAGTAAAAAACGCCAGTATGATCAGGAGATTGAAAATCTAGAGAAACAACAAAAACAAAAAATTGAGCGACGAGAGCAGGAACACACAAATCACCTACGAGATGAAGCAAAACGCATAAAGGCAGAGCAAGAGAAGGAGTTGTCTAAGTTCCAGAACATGCTGAAGAACCGTAAAAAGGAGGTACTGCCTCTTTGTTTAATGTTATATTTAGAGAAAATAAACATTTGCTGCTCAGATAACTAACTTCAAAAATAATTTGTTTGGCTCATCCAAGACTTTTACACAGTATTAGGGTATTACTTATTTTTAACAACATATATTGGATGATTCCTTGGTTTTAAATTTGGTCAGTTTTTATGTGATAGTTGATAAACTTGTGATCCATTGGAATTGTGATATAGTCAATAAAAAGTAAAATAATCTGTCAGTGAACATTGTTGGAAAAAAATACTTTTGCCCTGCACACCTTTGGTTTAAAATTTGTAAGGGGGTTATAAAGTGAGTTTTAATGAACAATTCATATATTGGATATTAACTGTTGAAGACGGCCACATAGCTTGATATGGATGTGTCTAGCTTTGGGGCGAAAGTAATCAAAATCAACAAGCACATCTTGAAAAGACACGAAACCTGCCAACATTTTACGTGGCAGACAAATTTTTGCATTTTGACAAACATGAATTATGAGTACTTGTCAGAAGAGGCAAAGTGATATTTTAATTCCCAGGACATATGTCGCTTTGTGAAGTTTTCCTGTATGAATTTGTCAGCACGTGCTTTTGTCTGTGCTGTTTTGTCCTTTGCACTTAATCCACGCTACCATGAAATCTTCATAATAAGTAATACATTGCTCAATACTTTAACATGTAATTTCTTCATGTTCTGTACAACATACGTTTTTCTTTTGAATTGTGTTTTTTTTTATATTTTTTCTTTAAATATTAAGTATATGTTAAATTTGTACTTCTCTTTTTTTATCCCCTCCATGTATGTTTGTGAGCTTTTCATTTTTATTTATGAATGGACTTAAAGTGGGAGATGGTGATGGTGGTGGTGGTGATGGTGGTGATGGGTTGCTTGTCAGATGTAAAAAAGGGTTTTACACTTATGCTGAATTCACTTGCCATAAGAGTGACTTGATGTACAAAATGTAGAAATGTTTTATTCACAGTTGTGATCAATAAGAAAAACCAGTCGAGTACCTGAATTTATGGCTAGAGTCACAGTATAAAAAAGAAAAATTTTTCAAATACTCATTTCTTGCTTTTAATTATTTTTTAAGATATTTTAAAGGGCCTTGTGAAGACACTAATTGCCACTTATGCCTGTCCGGATTAATCTTAATATACTAATAAACACATGTATCATCAGTTGAATATTTTGAAATTCTTTATTCATATTTAAGCAGCCTTTTGAGCACCTCAATTAGGCAAAGTATCTTAAATCTTCCTGGATCTCCACTTTCTTGTAGCATCTGTTTTATTAGCGAAGTCAATTTTTGTTCTTCAAGTCACATGGCTATCTTCTCATTTCAGAATTTTATGGACCTTTGCATCTTTTTCTTTTTTTTCTCCTTTTAATTACTTAGCTGGTGTTAATTTAAAAATAGGTTTGGTAAGTTTTGTTTATGGGCTAACAATACACTTTTAACAGACCTGCACTTTGTCAAGTTTAGGTGCATGTCCACTTTCCATTTTCCTTCATGCCTGCACTAACGCTAGGCTTTCCCCTTTTCTTAAATTTTTAACAATTTCTGCAAGCTGGTAATATTGCAGCCATTTTTCCCAACATCTGCATGCTTATACTATAGGTAAAAATTGAAGTGGAAAAATCTCCTAAAGAGCAAAGAAAAGAGCTTGCAAAACGTATGAAAGAGGAACTTGCCCAAATACATCATGATCAGGTAAAAGCAGTCACCATCACCACTACAGTTATACGGTTTATAATACGGATGACTTACTGGCAGAGCCCAGGAGTCAGTGATATTTTTAATTTTAATGTAATGGTTAAGTAAAGCTTTTTTGATAACTTAGAACTGCATTTTCCAAACCCCTTTGCATTGGTTTTTATAATACACTGTATTGCTGAGTCCAATAGTAATGAAAGAGTTGCAAACACTGACCATAATTTATGAACAATTCCTACTACAGATAACCTACTGTTGTAGTATGTCTTGTGTATGGAAATATTTAAGCTGATCTGGTAAGTTTGGAAAATGGGTTAAAATTCAGAAGACAAAACATTTTGGAGATACAAGGAGTCCTTTGTCAGTAAACCTACAATTGATTCCAACGGTTGGTATTTTATTTTATTAGACGTCTAATTGTAAGTGGTTTCCAAACATAGTAATAGTAGATTTACTATGTCTTACTAATAGCCTTTAATATTGACATGGGAAGTGCATGTATTTTAACCTACAGGGCGTGACCCAGGTTATGGTACAATCTTTTAAGTTGTCATCATGCACACTTTTCAACGCTGAAATGCAGGATGTAAGTGTTCCATGTTTTTTGTTGCCTGTTTGCTTAATCTTTGCTCACATGTGGGTTACAGATTTTGAAAGTTAGACCTGGAAAGAGGTGTTTTGCCCTAGGTAATATAATGTATTAGCCAACCCGCGGCGTACCATACGCTGCATATTCAGGCCAATTTTTTTTTAATAATTTTCTCCCTGTGCTTAAAAATTAACATTTGAAAAATCGGTAATGTAATAAATCAGCAAGAAAAGCAACATTGTAACAATGCACGGAAGAACGAACACACAATCTTCTGTGCGGCGCTCAGGCGTGGACGGTGGAACGGGAGGAGAGGAGAAGGACGTCCACTCGCTCCCTCAGTCATGCTAGTCTGCTGATTTCTCTTCTAGTATTCACTGCCTGCTCATGTGCCCACCTCCAACTCGTCACTCGAGTCGTCGTCTTTGTACAGTCCAGATGCACCTGTGACTCACGTAGATTTTTCATTGTTCTGTGCGGTTTTGGCTGCCTTTCTATATATAATCCACCAAGACACCCGACCACGGTAGCAGCGAGGTGGGAGGGGGTGTGTACAAAGTGCGGGAGCATGTAAGAAGACGCATGTTTGTCGCGGATGCGAATTGCTGTATGTAGCGTGTAAAACAGTTTGCAATGGTGCACGCAGTCGTGCGTTGTAACCGAAAACTCGGTTTTTAAAGACTGCTCACTTCATTGTGTATACGACTCTAGGTGAATGAAAAGATGCAACTCTGGAGAGGGCAACACACAATACAGCATTTTACACACTGCATACAGCGATTCACATTCGCGACAAATTGTTTTACACACTGCATACAGCGATTTACATCTGTGACAAACATGCCTTTTCTTATAGTCCTGTCGCGTCCACCCTCGTTCTCGAAGCATACACACCGCCTAGTCATGTGGTGCCTCTGTGTGAACCGGTCAGGCACAGAGAAGGTCAGCTGCCGAGAGAGCGTCTCGACTGTTGCAGGGCCTGCATTGGTGAAGCAGGTGAGACGGTAATGAAACAGAGGCACAGGGCTTATTGGTTTTTAAAGACTGCCTCTTTCATTGGGTTTTATCCAATGCATAGAATGAACCAACACACAATCGTCCGTGCGGCGCTCAGGCGCGGAGGGTGAAACGGGAGGAGAGGAGAAGGACGTCCACTCCGCTCCCTCCGTCATGCTAGTCTGCTGATTTCTCGTTCAGTATACACTGCCTACTCATGTGCCCACCTCCAACTTGTCACTCGAGTCGTTGTCGTCTTTGTACAGTCCAGATGCACCTGTGACTCACATAGACTTTTCATTGCTCTGTGCGGCTTTGGCTGCCTTTCTATATATAATCCACCAAGACACCCGACCACGGTGGTAGCGAGGTGGGAGGGGGGTGTGTACAAAGTGCAGGAGCATCTAAGAAGACGCATGTTTGTCGCTGATGCGAATTGCTGCATGTAGCGTGTAAAACAGTTTCTTATGGTACACGCGGTCGTGCATCGTAACCGAAAACTTGTTTTTTAAAGACTGCTCACTTCATTGTGTTTTAACCTCAGTTGTAAAGGAATGTTTTAAGGATCCCATGGGATACCCCTAGCAAACAGTTTTACACGCTGCATATGGCGATTCACCTCCGCGAGAAACATGCCTCTATGAACAGTCAACGTGGGTCGGAGCTGCATGTGACCTCTACGACAGACGAATATAAATGAAGGCGGTTTTTCTGTGTCGTCGCGTCCGAGTTGGTGGACGTGGCTCTGTGAGTTGTCGTCGTATCCAATGGTCTTGGAGTTGGTGAGCGTGGCTCCTTCCTGCGTGCGCCATAGGTGTCTCACTTGTCGGCGGCTTAGTGAATCCATGCCCCTTTCAGCGTGCTTTCCATGGTTGTCTTGCCTTAGTGAATTATATATATAGATTCTCCACATTAAAGTCAATAGCTTGACAAAATTCTGTGTATCCCTAATCTTAGTTTGGAGAAAAATGCTAATTTGTTATAGATTTCTATTACTGCAATCCGTGATGCTTTAGAGCAACAACATCTCTTTCATAAGAATTTCACAGGCATTTTTTTTGGTAAGCAGAATCATAACACTGACATATCGATTATTTACTGTAGCTTTCACTGTTATCTTTGTCTTATAACATCTTAATGTTAAAGTGTATCATTAAAATGTTAGAATACGATCTTTATAGTTGCCGTATTATTTAAGAATCATTAGAAACTCTTGTAAGCTGGTTGTCATTTTTACTCAGATAAATTTGAATTATAAGCTCTTTCCAGGTCAAATTGGAAAATTTAGCTTGTTGTTGCCTTTTGCCTTATAAAAATAAGCAGCTACATTTCATAAAGCTGTTTGTATAATAAGAGACTGCTGTAACAAAAACATCACATGTGAGCAGTGTCTGAGAAGTTTGAAATTGCTGTGCCATTACTAGTGAGTGGAGTGATAATTTTGTGGTTATTAACGCTGCTTGATTTTTTACATTTTTGTTTGGGATTTGCTTTGTGTTCCTTTTAATGCTGAAAGTTGACTCTTCAAGAAGTATTAAACTTTTTTCAAATTTGTCAGGCTATGTTTACCAGTGACTAATGCACTTCTCATAACCGCTGTGGATCTCTGTTAGGATTTTTTAAAACTTCAAAACAAGTTTGGCTACAGAAGCAAATGCTTTTCCTCCCTCTGTATTTCACCATGTGTCAGTGACTGGTTGGTATTGCCATCCCCAGGGGAGATTAAATTATGGCAGTATAGAATGTAATAAAACTGAAGAAATTGTAACTGTCTGTTTTTTTCTGCCCTGTAAAACGGAATGGAGTGAAATTGCTGCCCTTATGTTGGGAGTTGTATAGAAAGTAATGAATTTTAAGTGTTGGATTACCTAAACTAAAATTTGGCACACAGTGTTGTATTAAAATTATTATTATTATTATATAATGTGCAGTTAGTTTAGAAAATGTATCCTCCAGTAAAATTTTTCTAATATAATGACAAATGCTTTACTACGTATTAATTGTAATTCTTCTTATCCATTTACCATTTTTGGAATGTACTTTGTTATTTGAGGTATTTGGTGGAAAGTGTACGTTTAGCTACCAAAATTATTCACTTCTTTTATTAAGGACCGATGTCATCCTTTTTTCTGCTCACTACTGTTTGTGTTTCTAAGTACTGTATAATAAAAGGCTTAGGCACCAAAAACCTAGTTTATTTCACAAGTTCTTTGTAGACTTCTACTTCCTAGAGGCCATAGGTAAACATTTGCTTAAAACAGAGCTTTTATTTTTCCTTACATGTTTACTTTACTGCTCACTGTGGATTCAAAGGGTTTGTGCTTTTGCCTATAATTTCTCTTTCTTGATGCTTAATCTCCAATTCCATCATTATCGTTTCCACTATTTCTCATGAGACATCAGCATGTTGGGTAGTCTTTGTCACTGGAAATCCTTTTAAATTCATCCAAACACTTAGCAGTTTCTAAATGGTGTGGAGCCGACCCGGACACAGACAGGCGGACATGTTGTTTGTCACCACCACACGTATTTTATTTACAAATATTTACAATAAATGGTCACTAAGACCCAGTCCAAAATAGTGCACAAACCCCAACACACAGTCCTGGCCACAAAATGCCTTCTTCTCGGGCCGCCTCCACTCTCTCTTCTGCCTCATCCTTCTTCCACCCGACTCCAGCCTTGAATGAAGGGAGACAGCCCCTTTTATATGCTCCCGGATGAGCTCCAGGTGGTTCCCGACACTCCCCGTTGGCCACGCCCCAGCGTGGCGGAAGTGCCGGCTGTTCTCCCGGCAGCTCTCCGGGCGCCCTTTTAATTCTTCCCCCCAGCACTTCCTGGTGTGGCGGAAGTGCTGAGGTAACAGGACCCCAAGGCATTGGGGTGCCTCCTGGCGGTGACCACGGGCCCCTACAGGGTGGGGCTTCCATGCCCTCAACCCGTGGCCCCCAAAGCAACCAGGATGGCGACCCCCACGTGATCCAGGGTGGGCGCAGACCCACATCCGGCCCCTCATGGCGTCCTGGCTGGGTCGTTGCCCCTGGCATCCCTGACAATGGTCAAACTCTGCGCCTTGATTGACAGCACATAAATACAAATCAAAGTGCTGTGGTGCCTCCATTCATTCATTCATTCATTCATCCATTCATTTTCTGTCACCCATCACGGTCCAGGTCGCGTGGGCAGCATTCTAAGTAAGGCTGCCCAGACATTCCTTCTCGCCTCCAGTTCCTCTGAAGGTATAAGCATATAATCTCTCCAGCATGTCTCAAGTCTAATCCTGAAGGTGGTCTCCTAGTTGAACATGCCCAAAACACCTAATTACCGAGGCATCCTAATTGGATGCTTGAACCTCCTTAACTGGCTCCTTTCAATGTGGAGGAGCAGTGGCTCTATATTGAGTTCCTCCCAGATGTCTTCCCTCTGTATCTTGTCTCTAAGAATGAGCCCATAGAACTGCAAAGGAAGTTCATTTCTGCCATTTGTATCTGCAGTCTAGTTGTTTTGGCCTCTTATGACCATGGACAGGGAGATAGAGTGACCAGTAAGTCGAGACATTTGCCTGTCAGCTCATCTCTCTTCACCACTGACTGGTTCAAATGAGTCTTCTTGCAGCTTGCCAGAATTATTTTGAGTGCAACCAAAAGCGATTATCCATGGTCTCATCCTTCTTCTTCCACTTCCAAGTTTTTGCTTCTGCAAATGCAATTGCTGTGCTCCACTTGGCCTGTTGGTACCTGTCAGCTGCTTCCATTGTTCCACAAGTTAACCAAGCTCAAAAAGGCTACTTCTGCCTGACTGCTCCATTTACTGCTGATGTTCACCACCAGGTTTGGGGATTGCTGTCATGACAGACACCAGTGATCTTACAGCCACATCTCTGTGCAGTGAGCTCTGCAATGGTGTCATGGAACATGATCCATTCAGGTCAATGTCCCCATTCTCCTTTGGAATACTAAAAAAATGTGTCTGGAGGTGTGAGTTGAAGTTTTCCTGGATGGGGCGCCTCTTCCAAACATTCCAAGTTTGCCCTCACTGTACATTTGGGTCTACCTGGTCTGCCTAGAATCTTCCCCCACCATCTTATTTTACTTGCAACCAATGAGCGATCAGCCCCTCTCTTCATCTGGATGTTCAAGACCTGCTGTCACAGATCTGTTGACATGATTACAAAATCTATCATCAACCTATGGTAGTGTGTTTTTTAGTCAGGTACACTTATGAACACCCTTATGCTCCAACTTGGATTTTGTTACAGACAAACTGATATTGGCACAAAAGTCGAACAGCAGAACACCATTCAAGGTCAGATTAGGTAGACCATTGTTCCCAATACATAGCTTTCTAGGTTGCACTGCCATGCCTAATATGTGCCTTTTTGTAGCAGAAGAATAGAGTTCCATTTAAACATTGAAAGCAAATATACGGCGCTAAAAACATTCATTGTGCAAGTTATTTGATGGAGAAATGCTCTATTTTATTTATGATGTTTGTTTAGTTTTGATCATCTGTGTCTATTTTTTTTTCTTTTTCTACACTTCAACATATTTGGTGGTGATGTAAGTGCATCAGAGTAAGGCAAGCTTTGTATTTAGCATCTGCTTAGTATCTTTCTTTTCTCAGTAATCATGTTGCTGTTTTTTCCTTGACAGGAACAAGAATTTTTACAAAAGCAGCAGCAGGAGTTAGATGGGGCGTTGAAAGTAATCATCCAGCAGCACAAGCTTGAGGTTGCAAGCATTGAACGAGACTGCCTGAATCAGAAACAACAACTTATGCGAGGTTTGCTTTGAAATCTTATCTTTAAAACATATCATAGTACTGTCATTTTGTCTGTATTTATTCTGTTATGCAAGATCATCCTTGAGTTTGGATCAGATATGTTCTTAAATGTAATCATCTTTTTTCTGTTGATAACAGCTTGCAATTATACGTATTTGGAACTGTTTCATAGTTTTAAATTCTAACTTGCAGGACCATCCATGCATCCATCCATTTTCCAACCCGCTGAATCCGAACACAGGGGCACAGGGGGTCTGCTGGAGCCAATCCCAGCCAACACAGGGCACAAGGCAGGAACCAATCCCAGGCAGGGTGCCAACCCACCACAGGACACACACAAACACACCCACGCACCAAGCACACACTAGGGCCAATTTAGAATCACCAATCCACCTAACCGGCAAGTCTTTGTACTGTGGGAGGAAACCGGAGCGCCCGGAGGAAACCCAGACAGACACGGGGAGAACATGCAAACTCCACAAAGGGAGGACCCGGGAAGCGAACCCGGGTCTCCTAACTGCGATTCCGCCCACTTGCAGGACCATCGCCCTTTATTTAATTTTTTTTTTTTTTTTAAGGATTAGACAGTATTTTTTTGCCCATTATCAAATTCGGTTAAGTATGAAACTGTTATCTCTGATCATGAAGCTTTAATCATTGTACCTTATACACTCATCTTGTAGCTGGCGTCTTAACCTCCTGTCATTATCTGATAAGAATTGTACAGAATTGATATCCAAACAAATTGATTATTTTCTTGAAACAAATGCATCCTCAGAAGTCTCTGTGGGAATACTCTGGGGAAACTCTGAAGGTATTTTTAAGAGGACAGATTATTTCATATCTTTCTCACAAAAATAAATCGGAAACCAATAAGGCATCTGAGTTAATCAGCTAAATTACAAGTACAGATTTAGAGTATGCCATGACTTAAAATGAGGCACCTTATAGGAAAAGACAGGTTTTGCAAGCAGAATTTAACCTCTTGACAACTAAAGTAATGGAACAGCTTATCCTTAAATCATGAAAATCATTACTATGAACACAGAGAGAAGACCAATAAGATCTTAGCCCAACAAATCCACAAGCAGGAAGTCTGCAACGCAGTAACAGTAATTACCAACACAGAGATAAAATCATTGACCATAAAAATATAACCAACACATTTAGAGATTAATATAAGTCCTTATGTTCTACTCAGTTTAAAGAAGAGTTAAAAATTTGTTTTTTGATTCATTACGGATACCACACCTAGATACTCTTAGTGTAATGGATCTGGATAAACCTCTGACACTCTCAGAATTACTCAGAAAGACCTGAACATCGACACAAATCGATGAATATTCACCAGCCTGGCCCACGAAAGCCTTGGTGTCACAATCCCTCCTAACCCATTCACATCTGTGTTTGGTGGATTCCCAGATGGGCTTAAACTGGAGAAGGACGAACAAACTGTAATTGCCTTTATCTCACTACTAGCACCTAGACTCACTCAACTGGAAGAACCCACTTCACCTCTTTTAAGTCAGTGGGTAACTGATGTTCTATACTATTTGAAAGTGGGGAAAAAAATCTGATTCTGTTCAAAACTTTTTAAAAAATAATGTCAGGATATAGTCAATAACATATTATAATAAGCTTCTATATTGGGGAAAAGAATACTGTCTTGTTCCTTGCTGCTTTTAAAGATTTGCTCTGGTTGCTGGCTCTCCGTCTTTCTCATGGATGGGGTTTGAATTTTGGTTTATTAAGTTTGACTTGAATGTCTGGAATGTTATTTATTTAAAAAAAAAATATTAAATTTAAACAGGCTTTCCCCTTCGTTAGTGCTTTAACATACTGTGTTTAAAAAAAAAAAAAAACAGTCGCTGATAATTTTAAAAACTCCTGCTCTTGTACTCTGCTAATTGCAAGGTTATCCGAGTTAATATTCAAGTAGTTAAAGTCCCCCATGACTGTAAAATCACCCTGTAACCTTGCATTTTTTAAAAGTACTAGAAAATGTGCCTTAAGTTAATTTCTACAATGGGTGTCTATAAAACACCCATAAAGTAAGGACTTTTTCCCTACTGTTTTCCAGGCAAATCTTGATATCCTCACTAAGATATGGCTAACCATCCAACTGAAGATTTAAATGCATTTATATTGCGTTTTACATAAATGGCAGACCCCACCAGTTTTCTGTTCTGTTCTGTTATTTAGCCATGTTTCTGTTATTGCTATAATATAATGATGCCCAGCTACTTTGCATTTTATTCTACAGCACATCTGGAAATTATTCACAGCGCATCACTTTTTCCACATTTTTTTGTTACAGCCTTATTCCAAAATGGATTAAATTAATTTTTTCCTCAGAATTCTACACACAACACCCCATAATGACAACATGAAAAAAGTTTACTTGAGGTTTTTGCAAATTTATTAAAAATAAACAAACTGAGAAAGCACATGTACATAAGTATTCACAGCCTTTGCCATGAAGCTCAAAATTGAGCTCAGGTGCATCCCGTTTCCCCTGATCATCCTTGAGGTGTTTCTGCAGCTTCATTGGAGTCCACCTGTGGTAAATTCAGTTGACTGGACATGATTTGGAAAGGCACACACCTGTCTATAGAAGGTCCCACAGTTGACAGTTCATGTCAGAGCACAAACCAAGCATGAAGTCAAAGGAATTGTCTGTAGACCTCCAAGACAGGATTGTCTTGAGGCACAAATCTGGGGAAGGTTACAGAAAAATTTCTGCTGCTTTGAAGGTCCCAATGAGCACAGTGGCCTCCATCATCCGTAAGTGGAAGAAGTTCAAAACCACCAGGACTCTTCCTAGAGCTGGCCGCCATCTAAACTGAGCGATCGGGAGAGAAGGGCCTTAATCAGGGAGGTCCTCTGTGGAGAGAGGAGAACTTTCCAGAAGGATAACTATCTCTGCAGCAATCCACCAATCAGGCCTGTATGGTAGAGTGGCCAGACAGAAGCCACTCCTTAGTAAAAGGCACATGGCAGCCCGCCTGGAATTTGCCAAAAGGCACCTGAAGGACTTTCAGACCATGAGAAACAAAATTCTCTGGTCTGATGAGACAAAGATTGAACTCTTTGGTGTGAATGCCAGGCGTCACATTTGGAGGAAACCAGGCACCGCTCATCACCAGGCCAATACCATCCCTACAGTGAAGCATGGTGGTGGCAGCATCATGCTGTGGGGATGTTTTTCAGCGGCAGGAACTGAAAGACTAGTCAGGATAAAGGGAAAGATGACTGCAGCAATGTACAGAGACATCCTGGATGAAAACCTGCTCCAGAGCGCTCTTGACCTCAGACTGGGGCGATGGTTCATCTTTCAGCAGGACAATGACCCTAAGCACACAGCCAAGATATCAAAGGAGTGGCTTCAGGACAACTCTGTGAATGTCCTTGAGTGGCCCAGCCAGAGCCCAGACTTGAATCTGATTGACCATCTCTGGAGAGATCTTAAAATGGCCGTGCACCGACTCTTCCCATCCAACCTGATGGAGCTTGAGAGGTGCTGCAAAGAGGAATGGGCGAAACTGGCCAAGGATAGGCGTGCCAAGCTTGTGGCATCATATTTAAAAAGACCTGAGGCTGTAATTGCTGCCAAAGGTGCATTGACAAAGTATTGAGCAAAGGCTGTGAATACTTATGTACACGTGATTTCTCAGGTTTTTTTATTTTTAATAAATTTGCAAAAACCTCAAGTAAACTTTTTTCATGTTGTCATTATGGGGTGTTGTGTGTACAATTCTGAGGAAAAAAATGAATTTAATCCATTTTGGAATAAGGCTGTAACATAACAAAATGTGGAAAAAGTGATGCGCTGTGAATACTTTCCGGATGCACTGTATGAACTTTGTTTGTAAACTTAAATTCAGATATTTTCAAAGCTCTGGCATCCCTCTTAAATAGGGAACAGAAATATTTTGAAGGTGCTAGACGGAATGTGGTACATTGGCTCATTATACGCACTGATTAAAACCATGAGGACTGATTGAGATCATTTATGTTAGGTAGAATGCCTAGAGGGGGCTGGGCAGTCTCGTGGCCTGAAACCCCTGCAGATTTTGTTTTTTTGCTCCAGTTGTCGGGAGTTTTTTTTTTGTTGTTTTTTCTGTCCTCCCTGGCCATCAGACCTTAATTTTATTCTATGTTAATTAGTATTGCCTAATTTCATTTTTTAGATTTTGTCTTTTTTCTCATTCTTCATCCTGTAAAGCACTTTGAGCTACATCATTTGTATGAAAATGTGCACTAATGCACTGTACATACAACTGCAACTTATTTGTTGTATTTTTAATGTCTCTAGAGTTTAAGCAAGCTATTTTAATGTGTTACTTATTTTATCTTTTGCACTTAAGCTTTGTGTTCAAACTTATATTGCTATACCTGTAAATACTTGTTTTTACAATATTTCATCCCTTCATATATAATTCTAAACCCTTCATAAACTCCCTGCCACCCACGTTCCCTAGTTTGAGCAGTACTCGACTAACAACATCACTTATTTCTGTAGTACATTTTCATACAAAGGATGGAGCTCAAAGTGCTTTACAATATGTCAGTGAAGTAGTTACATGCAAATAAAAATAAATTTAGATAAGAATAGGAATGAATAAATAATATACAAAATAATGCACACTTGAATAAGAAAGATGAATAATTAAGAGGAGTTCTTAATTATATAATTGTTTTTAAGGTTTCTGAATGACAGTCTGATGATAAGGTTATGTGGGCAAGGAGGTCATAGCAAATGAAGCTCCAAAAAAAAGGAGCTCTAGGCTAAAAGACCACCTAATAACCACTGGGCATCCAACCAAGATATTGGTTCCCCTCCGGTTCAATTGTTGTGGCAACACAGGTCCCATTTGTACCAAAAGGACTTTCATTGCCCCATAAACCTATACCTTTCTATTCTACACCAAGTTTTGAGCCACACATGAAGCCACCTGGACCGGTGCAGGCAGAACTTTAGGGAAGACTACCTTGTCAGTTCTGCTCCTCAACTAGGCATCTGACTCTTCAGATTTGGATTGTAGAGCTGACAGCCTGCCTTGATATATGTCATTTGTTCCAACTTGGACAATGACAACTAAATCCACCCTTGGCTTTGGCTAAGAGCCTGTCTAGTCTTCCAAGGAGGTCTCCCACCTGTGCACCTGACTGGTAACGCACTGTGCAGGACTCCTCTTCTGGACCAAACCTGTGCTTAAGACCCTTTAATGATGGAGTCCTCCACTAGCACAACCTCTGGGGATTGGTTTTGAAGGGGCCTGTTGGGGCTCCTCATGCCTGCGTACCATCTCAGAGTTTTCAGAGACACTGTCTGGTGGCAAGGACTGAAAACGGTTTGACACTCCTAATTCTGGGGTTGATGCACCCAGTCAGTGTGCACCCTTTGTTCTGCAACCATGATCCATCTTCTCTCTACCTGTCTGCTCCCACACCACCTTAGGGGTGCATACTCTCCCTCTCTCAAAAGGACACGTGGGCCAGGCCACCAATTTTGTACTACAACACAGGCCAGCCCACTTCTCCTCTAGTTCAGCAACCTTGAATTTGAGGTGCTGGATCAGTTGGCATCTTCTGCAGATGTAGCCTTCAAAGAGGACCGAGTCATCCAAGCCATCCTCCAAAAGGACTTGAATTTCACTGGCCGCATTTTCAAAATTTGGCTTTGGATTACTAAACTGCTCAACTCTTTTTATTAAATTCAAAAGATTTAACTGAAATGATCAAAATTAATACATTAAAGAACTAGTGCAGTTTTTTAACACCCTCTGGCCCTTTAAGCTTCTATAATCTCTCTCCTTTGACTGCCTGCTGTTGGTCTTTCTTTGAAGTTACTAAACTTCACTTTTCCCTGTTTTCATAACTCTGTGCCCCTCTTATTACTTCAGAACTTTGAAGATCTCTGGTTACACCATTTATATTCCTTCATATTAATGAGCCCTTATGCTGTCACCCTCTTAAATACACTAACTTTCCTGACTTCTAAGAAGTGTTCTATCAAGTAAAACCTTTACACACTACTTCCTTCTTAATAAGAAAACTCGCTTACTAAATATCAGCTACAAGTTGTTCACTTGTCTTTTTATTGCCGCAGAGCACCTCTCTTAACTGCTTTTAAAGTCCGTCGCTTACCTGTAATTAAATAAATACTTTCTTCATGTGAAATAAATGGATTTGCCTTTCCTTTCTTAACTGTACAAGTCCTCTATGCAGTTATATGCTTTAACTTCTTCCTGCTACAGAATTAATGTTACTTTTAACTATTCATTGCTACACCACCAGTTGTTCACTTATAGACTTGTCAATCTCCACAACCACTTTCTGTGCTTTCTGCCTCACCTTGTCGCTGCTAGTTTTGAGTACAAGTCCAAATGCTTCTCTAGACACTCGGATACCTTTTCTTCTGTGCTGGCGGGGAAAAAAAAATGATGCTTTACAAACTCCTGCATGGCTGTTTAGCTCCCTCAGATTAGCAACACGAAACCCTCAGCACTTCTTGTTCCAGCTCCACTTGTTAGGATGGTGTCTGTATATCAAGACATACTGTGAATTGAAGAGGTTAGAATGGTCATGGGTTGTTTTAACTTTCCAAACATTGACTGGGAAGCCCCTATCAGAAATAACAAAAGAAGAAAACTGAAATGGAGCCCATGGCAAATGGATGTTTTCTCACTCAGTTCGTTTCATGTAGTGACACCAGTTTAGATCTCATGTTTTTGAACAATAAAGACAGAGTAATAAAAGCAAAAGTGATCACAACGTCATAAAATGTGATATTACCTATTTACAGAAAGCAGACTTTATGAGGATGAGGAAGTATCTAGAAAACACAGAATGGGAAAGTAAACAACTGTAAATGATAGATTGTGCAACTTCAGAAACTTTATGATCCAGGCTTAAGATAACTATCCTTAAAACCAATAAAAAAGACTGCTATAATGGATAAGTATAGGCATTATTAAAACAGTAAAATAGAAAAGATCACTCACTGTATAAGGGAAAAAAAAACTGCTATTCTGATTTAAAGGACTACCAGACACTACATAAGAGAGCAAAAGAACCTTTGAAAGATCAGACGATAAACTTGTGCTAGTGAAGTACTGCTGCATATTTTCATCATCTACACAGTGTGCAGAAGCTACTGAGACGGCAAATGCAATGGAAGGTTATCTTGAACTATTGAGTATAAATCATGAGATGTTATGCTTAGGCTATATCATGCACTAGTGAGGCCACAGTACTGTGGACATACAAAAAAAAACACAGCAGCACTTGGAGCCGTACAGAGAAGAACAACCAAGTGCTTCCAGGGACTTAGACATGTCATACAGCAAAAGACTCCGAATGAAACCCGTTTAGTCTTGACTGTGGTGGCCTGTTTCTAGTCTTCAGAATTCTCAAAGGTATTGATAAAGTAGATCAAAGTCACCAGTGGAAATTTAGGACCAAAGCCAGGTTGCACAAACAGTTTTGGGGATCTTGAACAAAACTACCATGACATGTAGTTGAATCAGAAACCTTCTCAACTTTTAAAATTATCTGAATGAATGAGACATTGGCACATCTTAGCTTAAACAAGTGAACTTGAGGGACTGTCACATTTTTTTCCATTCAAACATAAACCGTTTTTCAGCTTATGAAATTGGTTTACGCTAGACCAGTGATTTTCAAAATTGGGGCTCTTAGCAGTCCTGCCGTGGAAGAAAAAAAAATGCAGTCTGTAAATTACCTTGCATACTTTTTAGATGAACATAAATCGAAATTTTATTAACTTCTTGCTTAACAGTAGTCTTGTATCAATGTAGTTATAGGCCCGAATAGTGTTTCTCAACCTGTGTGCTATGCTAACTATGCCAGTTGGTACGTGTTGGAATGCAAAAAAGTGGACCAGGAGACATGGGCTTTAAAGGGATGATTGGTTACACAGCAGCTGAGTGCGCGACTAACCTTTAATATTACGTCATGAAGAGTCTCATACTTAACACCATGAGACCAAAAAATGATGATACTTCAAAACATTTATTCCTGGAGGTTGGACACCATCCAGAAAAAAAAAAAGTTGAGTACCCCAAGCTTTAAATATCATGTTACATTTGATTACATTCGCTTCAGCAGTTACCTACGTTAAACATTTACTTTGGTTATTAAACCTACGGTCACTTCCATTTCTGCTGTGTGACTTAGCAGTCACCAACATCCAAGATTATGCTCTGCTTTACAGCAGGATTTATATTCGTGCGAGACCCTGACCAGATGGCACATTTTGTGGGACCTTAGAGTTTTGGAACCCCCTGTACAAGACTAAAGTGATGAGTCCATTAGCCCAGCTGAAAATCCGAGACCAACAGTCCATCTATGACACAAGTGTGCAGATCATTGCACCGCTTTCTAGATGTGTAGCCACAGAGGTGGTGGTGATCCTCTGAACCAAACCTGCTCACATCATAATGTTGCTTTAGTGAGCGTACTTTGACAATAGTGCTCAAAACATGTAAGGCTTTATATGTTAGGTGAAATGTTTGGACATCAGCCTTAACTTTACTTGGGAGCCATTTCAAAAACTTAGGAACAATAAGTAATACAGTCACACATCTTTTGCGATAACATTTGGAATAAATAGTTGCTAGAAATTGAATAATTTGAGCCGATGCTTATTTTTCACTCTGTGTCCTGTGAAATATATTTTCCTTTACACCCGACCCTAGACAGTCCATTCTTTTCATAGGTACCTGCCTGAAAACATTTTTTGCAAACTTTGGCAGAAATCTGTGTATTCTTTGGTTATTATATACACTGAAATAAGTCAGATTGGATATTCACAATATGAGGACATTTTGTGTTTTGAAGGGGATGTTGTCACTGCTCTAGGCCGATGCTGCCACTCCTGAGTATTAAGGCTCGTTTTTCTGTTCTGAGTGTTTTCCTTTTAGGTAAGCCCATCAGATCATTCTGCAGTGAGCTTTTCTGTCATTTTTCAGCACGAGAAGCTGCAATATGGGAACTAGAAGAGCGGCACTTACAAGAAAAACATCAGCTTTTGAAACAGCAGTTAAAAGATCAGTACTTCATGCAGAGGCATCAGCTCCTTAAAAGGCATGAAAAGGTTGGAGCGTTACTCAGGCTTAAGCATTTCTGTTCATTTCTCTTAAACACAATGTAGATTTTCTCAAGCCACCTTCATGTTAGTTTTGGCAACTAGCAAACATGCAGAATTTTTCTTTTCTTAATAGGAAATGGAGCAGATGCAGAGGTATAACCAAAGACTGATTGAGGAGCTGAAAAACAGGCAAACACAAGAAAGGGGTCGACTGCCAAAAATACAACGAAGTGAAGCAAAAACTCGCATGGCCATGTTTAAAAAGAGTCTTCGTATCACGTCATCTGGATCACCAGATCAGGACAGGGAAAAAATCAAACGGGTATTTCTTAGAGCTCTCATTTGTATGCTCAGTGTATTGCATGCGATATATCATGAGTGTCGTCTGCCAAGTCTGTTTAAATTACTAACGCATTCATTTTGTTTAATGAAATCACTGTTTGGTCCCATAATGCTCTTTTACCCCATACATTCATATATGACTTGAATGCCTAGTTGGCTTATACATCACACAGCACATCAATCCTACGCTTCATCTATGCACATAAAGTGCTGTCTTGGGTCCATAATTGTGAGTACAGCAGAGGCTGCAGAGCAGGAGGATGAGCTTGATGACAGCCCGGCCTTCAGTGTATTCCTGTTCCTTGTCTGTTCTGAGTTAGCTGGACGTCTTCTTCACTTAACTGTGATCCGGACCTGAAGCTGTCCTTCAGTAGAGCTGATCCTCAACTGGCTGGGATTGCAGTCATTAACGTTTCTCTTCTTTTATTTTTTCAGTACTGTCTTTCCACTACCTGTCAGTAAAGTGTCGTGATTGCGACATTGCAGTAGTTTGAAGCTAAACATTTACTTAGTTTGAATTCGAGTTTTTTGACTTAAATTTTCAGTCCCTGTTTAACTCCATCCATCCATCCTCTTCCGCTTATCCGAGATTGGGTTGTGGGGGCAGCAGCTTAAGCAGAGATGACCAGACTTCCCTCTCCCCGGCCACTTCTTCCAGCTCTTCCGGGGGAATCCTGAGGCGTTCCCAGGCCAGCCAGAAGACATAGTCCCTCCAGCGTGTCCTGGGTCTTCCCCATGGCCTCCTCCTGGTTGGACGTGGCTGGAACACCTCGCCGGGAAGGCGTCCAGGGGGCATCCTGATCAGATGCCCGAGCCACCTCATCCAGCGGCTCTACTCTGAGCCCCTCCCGGATGACTGAGCTTCTCACCCTATCTTTAAGGGAAAGCCCAGACACCCTGCGGAGGAAACTCATTTCAGCCGCTTGTATTCGCGATCTCGTTCTTTCGGTCACTACCCATAGCTCATGACCATAGGTGACGGTAGGAACGTAGATCGACTGGTAAATTGAGAGCTTTGCCTTACGGCTCAGCTCCTTTTTCACCACGACAGACCGATGCAGAGCCCGCATCACTGTGGACGCCGCACCGATCCACCTGTCGATCTCACGCTCCATTCTTCCCTCACTCGTGAACAAGACCCCGAGATACTTGAACTCCTCCACTTGGGGCAGGATCTCTCCCCCAACCCTGAGAGGGCACTCCACCCTTTTCCGGCTGAGGACCATGCTCTTGGATTTGGAGGTGCTGATTCTCATCCCAGCCGCTTCACACTCAGCTGCGAACCGATCCAGAGAGAGCTGAAGATCACGGCCTGATGAAGCAAACAGGACAACATCATCTGCAAAAAGCAGTGACCCAATCCTGAGTCCACCAAACCGGACCCCCTCAACACCCTGGCTGCGCCTAGAAATTCTGTCCATAAAAGTGAACTCATAATAGTAAAATGACAAGCACATTCAGGAGGTTTTCTGTTTCATTCCCAGGACTTTTATTTGATTTAATGTTAAATCCACAGAGAACACCAAGTGCTGCTAACACGATGCGGATAAAACACAGGAGGTTTCGCTGTAGTACTAGGGTGCTGTTCTGTGTTAGCCTTTATGGATGTGACGAGGGGTCAAGCAGAATGACACCTTTTATTGGCCAACTAAAAAGATTACAATATGAAAGCTGCCAAGTCAACTCTGGCTCCTTCTTCAGGCAAGATGTCAAGGCTTCTCTAATAACAAATGAGCATTTAAACCTGACTAACGAAGGATTAGCTCGGGCACTGACCAGCAGGACGCTGAAGAGATGACTCCTGAAAATGGGGCTTTACATTCCTGTGTGTAATAAATGTTTATCGTGGCTGCATTTAAGGTATCCATTTCTATCAAAAACCGCCATTTCTGGACAATTCCAAACTTTTAAATGCTAGTCTATATGTAAGCTTGATTTGTTCATATTATGCCAGTGTATGTTCAAAGTCATTACAAATTAACGATTTAACACTGTTTTAACAGTTTGCTGTCCAAGAAGATAAAAGACAAAAGAATGAAAGACTGCAGCAGCATCAGAAACACGAGAACCAAATGAGAGACCTCCAGCTCCAGTGTGACGCTAACATTCGAGAGCTGCAGCAGCTTCAGGTGCCACCGTCTGCTTTGTCTTTGCTTTAGCGTATCTGCAGGTGTCGTGGTGGGCTGAGGACCATTAATCTGGCCATTGAGATTAGTAACATTTCACTGAGTGTTTAGTAGAATTGTTTTTTTTATGTATACAAACTTTGCATGCTTTATTACTTTACTAATGCATTATATTTGTGTGTACGCAGTGTAGAGCACTGTATAAAACAGCTTTTTATCTTTATAAAAGCTAAATCAAACGTCTGATTTTGAAAATAAGGTAAAAGAAGGCAATGTGGAGCTGTCGGATGCTCACATGTGTGGAGAACACTCTGGACGAGAACAGGCCATTCAATATTCTCGTAATTCTTCTAAAATAACATCAAGTCGAGTTTTGAAAGTCCCTAAAGTCTTACTGTCTACCACACTACTTGGTCGCTTATTCCAAGTGTCTATCGTTCTTTGTGTAAAGAACAACGTCCTAATGTTTGTGCAAAATTTACCCTTAACAAGTTTCCAACTGTGTCCCCGTGTTCTTGATGAACTCATTCTAAAATACAAGTCTTGATCCAATGGACTGATTCCCTTCAGAATTTTAAACACTTCAGTCGTGTCTCCTCTTAATCTTTTGCTTAAACTGTAAAGGCTCAGCTCTTTTCATTTTTCCCCTGAACTCAGCCTGGTTGCTGCTTCATTAGTTGCTTCCTTCTGTTTACAAGCAGGTGAAACCCCTAAAATTGTTTGTTGTTAAAATTTTAAAAATGTCCTGTAGAGTAGGTGACAGGTCAGGAGAAATGGGAGATGCGTTATCAGTTCTTCTTACCAAATTTCAAAATAGGAACACTGTTTTGTTAAATAGCTTTATTTGAATGAAATACAGATCAGCTAATCAGTGACCTTTCACCATCGTGTAGTAACTTTTAACGTGGTGTGTAGTGTATATCCTCATTCTGTCATGTATCTTAATATGTAATTTAATTACTTGTATTTGATCTCCATTATTTTTATATAAAATACAAGGACATGCATCTGGGAATTTTTTTTTTTTAATTCCCTGTTTTGTCTTTCTTTTTTCAAGAATGAAAAGTGCCATTTGTTAATTGAGCATGAGACACAGAAGTTGAAGGAGCTGGATGAAGAGCACAGCATGGAGCTGAAGGACTGGAGGGAGAAACTACGCCCCAGGAAAAAGGTGAGCAGCAAAACAAACCTGGCCTGGCGTGTATTCGAAACCCGAGTGTTAAGGTGGTCACCTGGTCCAGCAGACGAGCGCCTTATGATGGCCTGGGGCTGCGGTCAGGGTCGGTGCTGCCAAGAGAAACTGTGTGGCCCACTCTGCCGCTACAGGCTGACGTTAGGAAACGCATTAACAGGTGGGAGGATCGGAGTCGTGCGGGATTCACAATGAATGCATTAGGAAAGCACAGGCAGCCATTTAAAGCTGATTCCGTAAAGTAGCCCTGGGGATCTTCATTCGGTTTGCTTTACTAACCGCTCTATTTCTGTATCCGTTAGTCCACTGGATATCAAACGTTTTCTGTATTTTTAAGAGATTGTTTGCTTTCATTTATATCGTTTTATGCAGGCTTTAGAAGAAGAATTTGCAAGAAAACTCCAGGAGCAGGAAGTGTTTTTCAAAATGAGTGGAGAATCTGAATGCCTTAACCCCTCGGCGCAAAGTCGAATTTCCAAATTCTACCCTGTACCGAGTCTGCAGTCAACAGGTTCCTAATCAGAAGAAAGTGCTGACATATTCATGAAGTTATCGTGAGAGTACTCAGTTTAATCTACTATTGTTTTATATTACTATGGAAAAAATCAGTGTATGCTTTTTTTAAACATTGGACAATTAGGTATTAACCATAAAGATGGCATTGCTGTATCAAACCATGTAGATTCAGTGGATATTTTGTAATCTTCCTTTATTTTTGCATTACATAAAGAACAGATGGAGTTCTACAACACCCTTTTATTCTTCCACAAATGACTCAGGTATTAAGCCTGCTACAGAACTGAATTTTAATCAAATTATATAATTGTAGGTGCTTTCCTTTCTGAAAATATCAAAAAAGTGCCTGTTACGTCAGATCCACTAAACAGTTTATTTTTAGTACTCTTTATTTTTCAAGTTGCTGCTGACATTTCCCAGATGTCTTTGCACTAAATGTATTTTGGGATTTGTGAGAAGATTCGTCGATATTTATAATACTAAAATTTGTAGCCTTTTACAAGCATTCCACCTCACAAAACTTTAGTGGATTGTACTTTTGAAATATTTGGATTGCACATTTATAAATTATTTCTTATTGCAGTACAGATTTTTCCTTTTCTGAAATACCTTGTAAAGTATGTTCAGTACGCGATTGATCGCTTTTTAAAACGAGATGCAAGACACTCCTGACGTGCATGAAGAACGTCCAGCTGCTGGCGCTGACCTGTGCTTGCCGTGATCGGGTATTCAGTGTTGCCCTTCGCTCCATGTAGACACCTCTCTTCATCGTCTGGTGCATTTGGATGAAATGACATAAAGTTATGCTTTTGCACAAAAAGGAACACATTTCTTAAATCTTTAATTTGATGACAAATTTAACTTCTTAGTTTCAGAATAAGTAAATAAAAGTGAAACTGAAATGTTGGATGTAGAGTTGGGCCCAAACTATCTAATGAATGTAAGCTCTATGCCACGTTTGGCACTGTTGCATTTTGAAAGTTTTGCCATTTATTCTTTGTGATTGTGGGCTATTTATTCTAATCCATAAACGCCTCGGCTGATGTAAGTGAATGCTGCTCTTGGAACCTGCTGCACAAATACAAATCTCTTTATTTGTTTTTACGCCTCCTCAAACTCGGCTTGCAGGCCCCCTGGTGTTACTAGCGGCGGGCAGCAGGCTGTTTTGAGGGGTTGGTATACCTTGGAGGATAAGCTTAGGACGACTCTGCTCTGGTATAACTGCTACGTAACTAGTTCATAGCAAACTAATCGACATGGTTTTATAGCCAATATAAATTTACATTATGATCCGCTTCTACTGCAGTTAGGTTATTCTGTTATTTTCTTTGCCTTTTCTTTTATTATACAATAATGCAAATTGCTGATGCATATTTAGACGAGCTGCATTTGGGTTAAACACAATTCATTGATTAGGTTGGCCATTGGCACGTTTTTGGGTATTATATGTCAAAAAATGCACTAAAAGTTATAGCTAATGCTTAATCACTTTAATATTTCATATTTATGTACAGAATGATAAGTGCAAGGATACAAATATCACTTATGTTCTATAAAATCATTTATCATGAAAGAGACACCGTTTTCTCATTTCTTTAATCCAGACTACTTCTGAGTAATACAAGAACTTTGTTTTATCATATTTTAAAACTCCACAGGTAATTCTTCAGTTAATGTAGATCTGGTTAGTCAAACAAACAGATCTTGAATTTAATATTTCTGTATGAAATCAGAATTAAGAGGTTGATTCTGTAGACTTGGTTCTGCTGTAAATAAAATGTTTAAATATTTAATGATGCATTATATCAGGCATAGACTAATGAACAATCTGTTAATAAAAATGATAAACTGCTGTTTACGAATGTGACTACTAAGATTTGTCTCTAAACCGTCGGCAGCAAAAGGCAGACAATGTCCCTCGAAACATGAAGTTTAATAATAGAAGTAGTGTAGATCGGGGTCCTCAGTTATGGTTCTGCAGGTTTTTCTTCCAGCCAGATTCATAGAAGCCAGGCCTGGCAGATGAAGGAACTTGGCATTTAGTGGTATGGCTCCTTACTGCTTATGTTCTTCCAAGACTTTTTTTTTTTTGTTGTTTTCTGAGAACCTCATCCATCCATCCATCCACATGTTTGTGATCTTGGACAGATTTGTAGCTCTTGGTCTTTTCCTTCTTTCTCATTGACTTTATCACATTTTGTTAACACAGCTTTAAATGGAAGCATGTTAGCTGGCGAGCTAGTGGTTCTAAGTAAAGAAAGGGAACACCTGCCAGCTACTAGAGCCCTGCAGGATGTAACTGAGGAGCCCTGCCTTAGCGTTACGTTTGACTATCCAAAGCACATTCATAACCTTAGTTTATGTACAATAGTTGACTTTCCCTTCACCGTGAGAAGAAGCAAATAAGGAGCTTTAAAAAGAAAAAAGATTTCAAATAAGTCCCCTTCCACATTTTATATTTTTGGTACACTTTTATTACAAATACTTTAAAAAAATATTGCATTTCCATCTGCTTTACTGTGAACAAATGAAGCTCTCAAATTTCATAGCATTGGTAGAAGTGCCTACTGTAGAATGACTGACCGCGGTTTTATTGCCAAACTGGGTGGTGAATTTCTTTTCTTTTTCATTTTGACGTACATGCAGATGACATCTCCAAGTTAAATAAAATGTTTGGGTCTGCTCTGTATAGTATGAAATGCAAGTAACGCAATGATCAGTAAAAATAACACAGCCTTCTTAAATTCATTGTTATACCAACTTGCCAGAATTCATTTTTTAACAGGAATAAAACTGATTTCATTAAGTGTGTAGGCACAAATATGTCAATTTAAAGACAGGAGTTGTTTGGATAGAATTTTTATAAATTGCACTTTAAAAATTATTTTTCACAAAAAAAAAATCAGTATCGCTTCGTCAGCAACATCTAGTCCAACAAACTGTTTAAAGTTTTCAAACATATTTAAATGCAAGCCACCAAAGAAAACAACAGGTATTTCTTTTACAATCGTTATGCAATTGTTGATGCTAAGGAAACTGAGCAAAAAAGCATGCAGTGTGAGAGTTTAAGATTTTTCAAAAATGGGATGATACACCCGTATGTGTGCATTAACAGTGACATGGACTGCGTGAGACTTACTGACCATGTCGTCTAGTTTATTATTCCACTTCTGCACACTCTGCTGTACGCATTTTAAGAAAGGCACAATCTCTTTGCTGTGCTTTCTCTGCAGAGGTGTGTGGTAACGTGAGAACTTCAAACTTGCACAGATAAGTATTTTTGCAATATTAAAGGTAAATGATAAATATCTTCCATTTATCACACTGTTGATTCTAAAGTGAATTTTACTATAAATTGAAATGTGATTGATTGTTAAAAGGAAAATGGTGCCGTTACGTATCTTGCCCTTAGCCAGTTAGAATAAAAAAAAAAAACGGAGTATAAATACAACACTCTCACCACCCGTCCGTCTTCTCTTACAGCCTTATAGTTCAAGTACGTTATGAAACTTTACATAAATTAATGAGGCATTTGCTGAGATCTGTAAATGCCGGCTTAGACTCCAGTGCTTCTTTTCTTCCTCCGACCAACAAATACTTGTTCTCCTTAAAAATGCATAATAATGTGAAAAGTTAGTAAAAGGTTCAGATCTGCATGTATTTATCAAGACACATTCACCTTCTGTCTCCTTTTTTAGTTTTTATTTCCTTTCTTACCTTTCTCTCCTTTCAGACCTTGCATTCCTGGTGGACCTGGGAGTCCCACATCACCTGTGTATCATTTAGAAATCATTTATGTGATTAGTTTCCATTTTTCACAGATATTTTTATTAATTCTAAATGAGTTCATTTCAGTTTTGCTTACATTATTCATTTCTAGTTAATCTTCTTAAATGCACATTCAGTTGTTCTCTCACTGAACTGGACAAATGAATTAAAACTGGATGGATGGACAGACTGCTTGACTGGTAAACACTCTTTCAGTAAATCACTGGACTTAAAAATGAACGTCTCTGCTTTTAATTCCATCTTGCCATTTATTTTAATTTCTGTTGTTCAAATACTCTAGGATCTTATTGACGAGTGATAAAAAATGGGACGTGAGATTGACTAGTGGACTAGAGCAGCGGCAGATGTTCAGAGTCTTAACTCCTGGTTTAGCCGTCGATCTGCACCCTGTCCTCACCAGAGTCAGGGGTACAAGCAGCAAAAATGAGGTTTCTTGGCAGAATGGATGGGCTGACAGTCTTGAGCAAGGCCTTTAACCTGCAATTGCTGAGCACTTGGAGTAGTGAGAAAAGTGCTATATACATGCAAAGAATGAATTCTTATTCTTATTCTTATTATGTGCTAGGATGCCCCCAGGCAGGTTTAACTTGATGAAGACCAGTGCCAGACGCGGGACACGCTGAAGAGATTCTGTATCTCTGCAGGTTTGAGAACACCTGGGAATCCCCCAGAAGAGCCGGAGTGTGTAGCTGGGACGGACCTGCTTGGCCTGCTGCCACATTTACCAGGGAAGGCAGTTACAAAAAATGAGATGTGGCTACCATTTTGCTTTTTTGGGAATTGTTAGTTCAACTGTTC
The DNA here is from genome assembly GCF_016835505.1 of Polypterus senegalus. NCBI lineage: Eukaryota > Metazoa > Chordata > Cladistia > Polypteriformes > Polypteridae > Polypterus > Polypterus senegalus. Next base: position 297,035,494 of record NC_053154.1, read on the forward strand.
ATATTTGTATGTAATATACAAAGTAACAACAGCACAGCCAAGTGACCATCATGTTTATGACAATATCGTCGTAATTTTTGTAAAGAAAAGATAAGAACATTTTAACTCCTCTTAACTTGCATCTATACTTCTATGGCAATCATGTAGGTACTGTAAATAATTGTGTCTCATCTCGTTAACAGTAATAACTCTGCTTTCTAGACTACACAAATGTATATTCCAAAACACTTCTGGTTCCAATAAGTCGTCTCCACCTCCCTGTGGTACCAGCAGTCTGTATATTTGTATTTAGAGACGCCTCCAATGTGGTTCGCTTCAGGCTCAGCCAGACTCTGGGCATCCACAGCCGCATCATCTGCGTCCCTTCAAGGATTGAATTCTCTGTATTTGTACTGTTTATACTTAGTCAGCTGGGTTTATATGCAAAACTGGATCAAATGTAATTGTGTGTTTAACGTGGCCTTACAGAATTAATACAAATTAACTGAAATGACTAATCTCCATTTTTAAACATGGCTTTTTTTAAAATTTTGAAAATAAATGCTGTTACTGCTTGTCAAACCAACCCCTCTCTTGCTCCCAACAATTTTTAAAGCTTGACTACTTTGAGGTCAGTCAGACTCACCCCTGTCCCCTTTGAGTCCTGGGTAACCCCGGTCTCCTTTTTGGCCAGGTGGTCCTTGAATAGTTCCATAAGCTGGAAAGACATTAGAAATTTGAATAGTTGTTATGCAAAAAAAGTATTGTCTAAATTCATAGAGAGACACGATTTCTTTTTATTCTCCTGCTTACTTCTGAAGAATTCCATAAGGTCTGTAGTCACATTGCCATATGCTCCGATAACTCGGCTGTATCCCGGAGGACCTGGAGGGCCGGGGGGACCAGGAGGTCCTTGCTGGATGACTCTTTCAGACACACTGTGAGAATACTCACTTATCAGACCTTGGCCTTTAAGAGAATAAACACCAGAGGTTGTTATCCACCATTGCATGTTAAAGAAACGAGCACTGCTGTTATATGAACAAAGGTGTTTGAAAGTGCAGTTTTAACAAAAACATGAACTGAATCTAAATTAGAGTCACCAGACAGGCTTGTGAATATTTTATGTAATCTTGAACATGAAGGCCCAAGATATTTGTTAAATGCTCTACCAAACTATTTGAACCTTTGGCAATTAAGTATTATGTTTATAATATAGACAGCCTTTCTACTGCTGAAAATGGACAAGAAGGTACATTTGAGTGGTCTTCTGCTAATCCTGCATGCTTACTCTTCATGTAGTCTTTCAGCTGAAGTGCTAGGCTGGCGTAGTCCAACTTTCCACTTTGCCTGCCATCCAGTATGTAGCCAGATTCACCACGCTCACCCTTATGCCCACGGGGTCCTGGAGGACCTGGCGGCCCCGAGATGTATCTTCTCACATTGTCACCTACAAAACAAAGCACCTGCTTTCAGGAAAGTCAAGTGACTGGCATAGGAATCATTTCCAATTAATTTCAGTCACATTCCATGCATTTGTACAAATAACATTCATATTTTGATGGTATATTTTTCATTTAACTTGAAGTGTCACTTACTGGTAAGGTACTCAATAAGTTCAGTTTGGAAGCGATCCCTCTGTGTATTCTCTGCATATGAGACTAGTCCTCCAGATAATCCAGGTATGCCAGGGGGACCTGGTGGGCCAGGGGGACCAGGAGGACCACTGAAACCTACATCTGCGATACAGGAAAGAATTCAGTAACATATCTTGTAAAGTATGCAAGCTGTCCTTATTTCTTAAACTGCCATGTTCACATGATACATGGCAAGTTGACAGCCTCAGTCGAAACATCACCACTTAGCACAATTCTAGCTACTGCACACGCTGCTAGTCATGCAGCTATCTGTTATGTGCATTGAGCTCCAGCAAACAATAGCACATCTGTATGAAGAAAGGGGAAGCCATATTTGATGCTATTCAGTTTTGGTTTTGTTAAAATAACGCATGGCAGTAGGTTTTGATTTCCATGTGCTTTATTTTACTTATGTTAATGGATCTTTCAAGACAAAAAAGAATTTTATTGTACATCTGTTGGTGGGGGTTGGGGGTGACTGTATCTGGAAAAGTAATTTTTGGCAAAATGTGTAAAACGTTCCTCACTTTGCCTGTCTGTGCAGAAATCCTTAAAAGTCTTACATTTCTGCAGGCATAATTCTGAATTATGGTAATAAGATTGTCCTGACATTTCTTGCCCATGTAGTTCTAGTTGTGGCTACTATGTTATTATTATTATCATTATTACTGGCTAAATGCAAAGTTGGTATGTTTATGTGGCACTTTATTTATGTAAGGAGGAATTACAGTCGGCTAGCAATTGAATGTTGAATCCAGTGAGCCTCAGACTGGCAAATCACAGAATCGAGTCAAAAATCCAGGCTCTAAGTTTAGGTCACCAAAAATAAAACTTTCTCCAGATGGCACATATGCAATCACTGATACTCACGTGCTGGGTTTATATCGTAACATATCTTCCTTATTGAAATAATAATGTAACCGCAATATCTGATATTAATAAATTGATATGAATATAATTTTTAACTCTTTCAGATTTCCTGTGAATGTTCTTTTTTTTATGTTTTAATGCCCATCTGTTCATTTTCAAACCCACATAATAGAATTTTTATGATTGTGGACATACATAATACATATGTACATTGGTTATTTATTTTGTTTTCTTTTCATTAAGATTGAGTTGTTTTAAATATCAAACGTCATCCCCTCGAGACACAGAGAAAAACCACAGCAGACAGCATGGAAAACAAAAAGTGCCACAGGGAGAAATTTTGAGGGAAACAATTATAATTTAGACTTATAAACTCTTCTTTATTAGTTTAAACATCAGGAAATTACAGTAATACCTTAATGAATAAAGTAAATGTGTCCTGGGATTTTAGTTCACTGTAAGAGGCCCATTTTACATATACGACATTAGGAAGAATATGGCTACATGTTGTAATAACCTGAGGTTTAGGGATGGGGTTGTGTCTGCTCTCGCTCTTTCTGCCGCGACATGACACTGCTGGCTGCACCTCATTTGAGCTCCGAGGCATTATCTGTCTGTCTTTCCTCAACTCTGCGAAATGACCCTCAAGACCCCCAGACTACTGGAGTTCAGCAGTAGAGAAGCACCTGAGAAGTAAATGCTCTCCATCCACCCTCCTTTGATGGCCTGGTGCTAACCCAGCGGTGGTTCTAAGTGGCATTTCTCGTATCCAGCTTCTACCATCTTTATAAATATGGATTTTAGTTTCTAAAGATGTTTCTTTATGTTTTCCTAATATACTGGACAAAATTTTATAAAAAATATTAACACCACTACAGAAAGTGTGAAATCAGCTAAGCATTCACTTACAGTGACCTGGTGTTCTGCAGTGCACACAATATTAATGACAGACGGGGGCCTGTTCTGTGTAAGGAGGTTGCACAATGACGCACTTTAGCAGGTTGGTACTTCTTTTATACTTAATATTTTACAAAAAAAAAAAAGCCTCGTTGTGATCATTAAATAACCGAGGAATTCCTGTATAATTTAACAAGACAGACAGTGTACTTGTTTTCATGAATACAGTAAAGATCACTCGTATTAAATTAGCACTTAAGTGCACATATACAGTATGTCCACTCTACAAACAAGTTTTATTTAACCCTGCAAGAATTAATCTAAGTGATGATTTTACTGTGTGTATATGTAATATATATTACACTTTTAACAACCACAAGAAATGGAGATTAAGTGATCTGCTCAGGTTAGGATTACGACTGTGGTGGATAAAAAGTGTTCTGTTGGATAAAATCGGGTTATTCATCCAGTAGTCTTACAAGGGGGTTCATCACAGAACTTGGAGGTACCTGGAGTGAGTCTTTAGAAATTGTGACCTCTGAGACATGCCGGGTGTGTGTTTTGTGCATCTCATTGATGAGACTTTCTATACCAAACATGATGGTGTAACGTTCTGCTTATACCAATAATTTAACTTAATCTTATGCTTTCAGTCTTCATTATTTGCCATGTCACTACCACTAGATGATGAAGTTTGGAGATGATTTAATTCTTATCTGTTCCTGTATCAGATGTGACTCTGGCTTAGCTTTGGCAGGGACAGGATAGGTGATCACTGGAGCCTGCATTGTCATGTCAAGTATGATTTCTGGTGGGATCCACCATGTTCAACCGCACACAAGGCAGGTTTTTGTTGACAGCTTTTACATTTTCTTTCTGTCCTTTATAGGGTGAATTCTTAATATGTTTCTTTCAACTTCACCTAAGGTAGTGTATGTTATTCCAACAAAAATGAAAATGTGTTTAAATAAATTTAATAAATAAAAGGTATCCTATTATTAACCATACCTGGTACACGTTTTAAGTTATTGTATTTATTCATAAAAATACTGAAAAATAACAAAAGTACTAAGAAACCAGGCTTACTCTGCAGGTAGCTTCTGATGTCTTCTACCCTGTAGCTTGAATCACTTGTTTCACTTGTACGACTTAGGCCACTTGTACCACTATATGTGACAAACCCAGATGGACCTGGGGGCCCAGGTGGACCCTGTCTTCCTTGTAGTCCCGGAGGACCAGGGGGACCAACAATTCCTCGAAATTCTGAGTCTTAGAAGGAGAGAGAGCAAGAGAAAGACCTTTTGGTGTAAATACCACGTGAGCCTCTCGGTATTTACACAGTACCTCCATGCACATGGTGCACCAAACGTAGTTAGTTAGTTTCAGAGATGGCAGTCAAGGCTTCTCGCTTTTAAGTCCAGTGATCATCTGGAGCAGAGAAATGGTTTTCAGTCATTCTAGGGAGGATGCTGATTGCTTCATGAAACAGTTAACTCCGATGGAGATGTATTTTTAAGGAAGCTGGTACTTATGTATTTTGCTAATTGTAACGTTTTTGACACAGTACCAATAACCAGTACATATCACCTGGTTTTACATGCCTTCGCCAGTGAAAGAACAAACAGGACTTAAAGAAGAAGCATTGAAACCATCTCTTTTGCATTTTGCAACCCATTTTTCAAATTATAAATGGAATAAATTAAAACGTAATGGTGGATCAAACAGCATCAGTCCTGGTTCACTGACCAACACATTAATGGCTTACACAGCTGTTATAAAATGTACTCATTGCCACAAACCCATGACTGAAGAGTAATTTCTCATAGAATGATGCAAGTCAGTAGGTCACATTTCTATGGTCTACCACTCATCACATGAAGGCACCAAAACAGCAAACATCTTTGGTGACCCGATTGTCTGTGCATTTTTACTTCATTTTATCACACTGCCTCATCATCAGTAGAAACTTTGCAGAAAGTTGGGAGGCTGCAGAAACAGAAAGCGGGTTTTTCATCTCAGGTAGTGTGGGATGGGTATCAGAAGGCAGCAAGGAGAATGTGAAGCCTTGAGCCGCATGTAGCAATGAGCGGGAGCGGTGCGATGAGGAGAAGAGGCCAAGCACAGCAAGATAATGGGATGGGTACTGCTGTAAAAGAGATGTGCATGAAGAACAGACTTTTTCACAAGACAGTTACGTCTTAACGTGCATCCTTGAGTCTACAAGGGCACACATCAACATGTTACACCCTCGGTGAGGTCTTTAAGCAGTCCTAGGAAAGCCCCATATCATTTTTTGCACAACTCTGCTACAGAATGTTTGGCAGCGGAAGCTGGTCTGCAACAACCAAAAATGATGGAAACATTACAGGAACAGGCAAATAAAATGGGTTGAACAGGAGGTACCAGGAGTAGATTTTAGACCAGAAGCTGCTCCAGCAAGGCTAAGCAGAGAAAAAAGTACAGTGAGAAGATGAAGGAAAAGGATGGGCAGAAGAATTGTCCCTTTTTGCTTATGCAGAGGTTAGTTGGCACCAGAACCAAAGAATTCAGGAAAACAGAAGCTCCATGAACTGAGCAGAGCAGCAAGATGATCCGACATCAAATACAAAAGAGGAGACACACAATCTAACAAGACCGAGTCACCAATGTGGAAGAGAACGTTTGTGCACTGCCACCTTCAGGCACTTAGCAGAACAGAAGAACTTGGCTTTTTTTTTAAGGAATGTTCAGTATTTACAAATTGAAGACATTACCCTGCATTCATACACGTATCAACCATTCTACAAACACTGGATATTACACACAGCATGTAGGAAACTGGACCACAGCGAACATCATGGGGGGGCCTGTGTTCACGGCGGACTGTTCATTTTTCATGCCTCGTCTGTATGTGTGGCTGAAGTACAGAGCCCGCTGCATATATTAATTATTACAGTAAACTCTTAGTGTTGCCTTTGCTTTAAACACATTATTATGGATTTGAGACAGAAAGATGAATATTATGCCCAATATAAAATATAGTTAAGCATTTCAAAACTACCACTTTTTGTATGCATCATGCCTCCACCCTATCTCATTTCATGGAAAAATATGCATTATAACCAAATGATGACATAAAAGTAAGTTGAAAGAGTAGAAAATGCATTTATTTATTTGGTAGTTGATGCTCAGTGCTGCAGCCCAGTATATGTTTTTTGGTTGCTTTATCTCTATATAAAAGTGATTTGGGTATAAGAGGAAAAAAATTACATATTGGGCAAGTAACAATACGCTCTTCTTATGCGCTAGTATTTCTGGGCATATAATTTTATATTTTAGATTACTCTCACTTGTCTTCAACCCCCTATGTAGTTAGTAAAGTATTGTGACACTCGGCGACCAGACACTTCCTGCTGATTGTACACGCATTTACGAGCTGACAGTCTGTAGCCTTGGATTTGCCCTTTGACCTCTATGAGTAGTTCCTGTTCATTAAACGCTGAAAACAAGAATTTGAACAAACAAAATTGTTATGGTAAAAACAAAAAATGTGGAAAATCTTCAAAAAGAAAGAAATTAACAATCACTCAGTGAGCTAAGCTGTGAAGAAAAACTGGAAAAATACATGGGAGTGAAACGTTGATGGCAAATGTATGGAGAAAAGGACCATAAGAGCTTCTGTAACAAGGAAACTGTGGTAACGGGTTGTGTATTTGAAGAAGTGGTAGAGTAGGCACAGTGGGGCACTGCAAACTATCAAACGCACAAAGGATCATGAGTTGCACTTTCACCCAGTGTGGTTCAGTTGTCACAATGTCACTTTAAAAAGGCTTAGTCAGCATTCTGTGCCTTCAGTAATGACTTAACTGCCAGCAGATGCAGCAAGAGGGCCAATTGTACGCTGCAGGTAGGCACGTCATGCGCTAGCACTGCCAGACACTACGTGTTAAACCACTTCGCTGTCTCCCAGCTGTAGGTAGGTGACTGTCTTAAGATTTCACTGCCCAGGAGTGAACACACCAGGGCAGGACCAACACGTTAGACAAGTCAATCTGCCCGATTGTTTCACGTGTGTACAAGAAAGTGCAACCAGAGCACGTTCAGAATCAGAACTGCCAGTGCGCCCTGTACAGCTTATAAAACTGCTAGGAGACACAATGGGGGACACGCTGCATGCTGCTGGCCTTGGAGGAAGACGACTTGCTTGAATCACCACAGCTGCAGACTTGACAATCTGCCTGCCAGTGGCCTGCAACTTCCTCGGGCCCTTCTGCAGGAAACAGGATGACATCCTGCGAGTGTCAATGCAGAGGCTCACTGTGTTCTCCTATTATTTTGTTTTTTGTTATTTCAGCAATAAAGGTAGAAATATCAGGCTGACAATAAGTATGGAGTTTCTTTTTCCATCAATATACAGATGGCAGGTTAGTATAGAGGAGCAAATGTAAACTTTGACAAAACTTGTAGGAAAGTTGTACAAGTGTGGAAATAGAAATTAACTGGTGAATCCAGTGCCAAGATCTGGGCATGCACAATAATAATAATAATACATTTATATAGCGCCTTTCCCATGCATGGCTAACCGCTTGGAATTGATGGTCTTAATCTTATTTGTTGTGTGTCTAATGACTGTATTACCGAAAGAAGACCAAATCACCTGTATAGATGACAAAGTTGCATTTAGACCAACATCACACTGCCCAAGTCACAAAAAAGCTCATCAGTTAGAATGTGAAGTCTCAATCTTGTCAAATGTGTTTCTGTTTTTAATCAAATCGAGTATACAGTGCACTCAATGAAAAGAAGATTCTAAAAAGAGACATTGATGATGCCAGTAACACTGGTAGTTTTACACCAATTCATTTGCAATAAATTGAATACGTCAAAAAGTGATGTTAAGCTTATATACCCAGAAATACTACAAAATAAAATGTAACATGTTGTACTTTGCCTCCTGTTCATCTTTTCACCTCAGATAGCCATCATGATTGTCCCGATACTTTAGTAAGACTTTGGCTCTGTTCATTGAGGGTGAAGTTGGCAGAAAGGTTTTTTGTTCTTCAATGAGGATTTGTTTTCTCGATTGTTACAGCTTGCTTAGGATGACGGCTCGTTTTCCAGTAAGTTCTGAAGTGAATTTGTTAAACACAGCAAAGCAGTATATTAATAATATTGCGACCCACCGGTCCACCAGTGGGCAGCCACTCTAGCTGACTTACCAGCATTTTGCAGAAAATGTGGTTTCTGGGCAACAATCCGGTTCGCACTAAGCAGGCCCAAGTGTGGTAGCGAGCGAGTGTGCGCCTCTTCTGTCTTTTAATTCTTGGCAGTCAACGCCATCACTTTAAAAACAGATGGCCTGCACTGGGCCCACGTGTAAGATTAAATGCAGCCCCCTCTGTGAAGATTCCTAAGTAGAATCTGGTCTGCTAAACTTCATGGAAAGCCGACACACACTGTGAGGTGATTGACAATCCTACATCTGATTAAACCACAGTTACATAAGAGACACACATCAGGCAGGGAGCGGTAAAAAAACCCAAAGGACTGAGCAGAGCAGATTCTGTTAACATTTGTCTACTTCAAATAAAACTGAACAGAGCGCACCATGCTTTTTAAAATGAACAATTTGAATTTTGAACTCTTGGAAATCTTTTGCAAATTTTGAATCATAACTGTTAATGAAATTTCAGACTGAATTAAAATAATAGACATGTTCTGTGTATGATTTATAGAATTACTTATATATGAAAAAAAATCTTTTTTTCTTGGATAAAAATAAACACTTGGTTCTCGAATGAAAAATAAGTAAGTTTGAACCAGTGTTTAAGGGGATGAGCCTTTAATTAATCGAAGGCCATTAGCCCAACTTTGTGTGGCTATTTACTTTAGTTATTCAGACCAGAAATGAAGTTTCATTTTTTTTTTCTTTTAATAATATGGATATGAGTTAAAGAAAGATTAATCTGAACTGCTGCCAATTCCAGGTTTGATTTGTGCCTTATGTCTGTTGGTGCTACAATAGATGGCACCTTCTCAACCCTAACTTCCGCTTAGAAGACGAATGGAGGAATTTTATATACATACGTTATGTGCCCAATATATTCTTTCACAAATATTGAAGAAATTAAAAAAAAAAAAGCAAATTAAACATTTTAATTACTAAATGTATACTTTGAATTTCCAAAACCTCTAGAAATTCGGTTTATATTGGACTATTAACTAAGATTACTAATATAGCATTAAGGTAACCAATTTTTAGCATATTATGGATTTTATTTTTTGACTTTTTATCTGTAGGCTAGTAAACTCAAAAAGTATACTATTTAAGTTTAATTTTACTATGTACTTTTACATTAACTTTGAAGATATATATATATGAGTGTGTGTCCCTTTTCAAATGTATAGTTTTCAGTTCACAGGTAGCCGCACATCATGTGATCCCCGCGTGCAGTACTTTGCCAAGTTATTTATATTTTATTTTCCAATACATTGACATATTTATTAATTTGCTTCAGTTTTCAGTGCTTGTAATACAAACATCCATACCCATAAAAAATAAATATTAAACAGTATTTAATAGCTTTGACTTATTTCAGGCATACAATAAAACTCATAAACCTTACTTTGTAGCAGTGCTGATATATCTCCATAAGTCGACCCTGGCAATCCTGGAGGTCCAGGGGGTCCTGGAGGTCCTGGTAGGCCAATTCTCAGACCCCTGGCTATTGGGCAGAAAGAAAGAGCAGATCGCAACAATCAACAGGCCACAGTAAATATTCTCTTCAAGTGACGAAAAGCACGCAGAAGCAAATGTTTAGCAAGTGAAAGTGCAGAGGTGACATTGTGCTTTAGCAACATGGGCAGGTAAGTGGGATATTTTATAAATCTGCTTTATACTTTTTGGAGTTTTCCAGAGTTTGCCACATGAATATAAAACCTATGTATTCCAAGAGAGGGGTTTCAAAAACATGTTGCTATAACACAATAATGCGGCAGATTTTATTAGCCACTATCTTGCATTTAGGTGTGGAATGCATTTCCTCAAACTGGATTTCCACAGGCCTGAGGTAATTAGGCAAAATGGTCATAAAGAATCATGAAGCTGTCAGAAATGAAGGCGTTTTTGACATGTCTGAAGCAATTGTGGAGACGTAGCGGACGATGGGGGGGCAGGACAGGGGATGAAGGTGCCGGCAGCCAACTGCGCTTGCTTTAAGCTTTGCTATCTGTACTCACTGCTCATGATGTCGATGACACGAGTGGCCAAATCGTGCATTTCAGTTGCACTAGACCAACTCGCTGCTGAACGTCCAGATGAGCCCGTAAGGTATTGTCTCACTTCCTCCCCTGAACAATTCAAACAAGGTCAACAGACAGACATTGACAGGTAAACACACATGCTATTCAGCTGCTGCTACTTACCAAACAGCAGTACGGTTTCAGCATATCGAAACCTCGTTACACAGAGAAGCAAACGCACCGAGAACAAACATGTAGCCAAGTTAGGTTTTACAGACGTACTGTAAAAATCACTTCCTTAAGACAACAGTTTTTTTCAGCACATAACATTCTAAAATATAGTAGAGTTTAATTCTAAAACATGAACTCCAGTTACCACCCACCATCAACTGAGAATACAAGATGTTCATATCGATGTTTGTAGGTTCAGACTGTAAACCCGTAGCCTGTGAAAAATGACTACAGAACTGCTGTCATGCATGGAAGAAACAGAGTGAACAAGTGGCTGACAGAACACCGACGGCCGCCACTGAAAACAATGCATACAAATTAGACTTCAAGAAGTGTCCTCTTGTTAGAATCAAGTCTTGAAAGAGTAATATTTTTTGTTTCACTGTCTCTAGGAAATGGCATGTGAGCACATGATTCTGACCGGGTGTTAAAACAAAACCCAAGTAAACATCGATAGGAACATTTGCCATTCACAAGATCACTAAATCTTGCTGCATGCTTCACTTTTTTGATGTTATTTACACATGAAAACCCAACAGACATTGAAGGTGACATTGAGAGACAATGTTATTTATAGTATGTAAGACAACGGCGTTTAAAATACAAATTTTAACTAAACAATTGAACACTGAAATGTTATCTGACGTTTAACATCAATAACAAAATGACTCCTCGTATGTAAGAGTAACAGCTGTGCTTTCATGTACCTGATAGAGTTAACCAAAGGGGGTTTCAACATGAACACTTACTCTGCAGCATGGCTAATATGTCTTCCATTGAAGCAAATCCAGGGGCCCCAGGTGGACCAGGAGGACCTGGTGGGCCTGCAACAAAGCCAGCATCTGCAATAGTTGAACAAGAATTACATTTCAATTTAAAAGTAACTGTCTCCTAACAGCCCGATTCCTACACATTAGACAGTCATCTAAAATAACTGCAGCATCAGACGAAGTGGCCATTACAACAGTTCACATTTTAGCTTCAAAAAGGCCATGACATGAGCTTTAAAATTCAAACATGTTGCTAGATGCCTCCTGGATCTCACTCTGTGAAAGTGCAGATAGTAGCATAACTTCTCAGATGGCATTACATGAGGAGCAGACAGTGCCTGACAACAGAAATTGGGATTTCTAGGACTTCACACACTGCAGACATTACAAATACAGAAGCCTGGCTAAGTGACACTGCAGGTCTTTTACAGCAGCCAAAAACCTGGTGGCCAACTCTGTGGCCTTCACCACCATCCTCCACTTGGGAGTTAACCCTGGTCCTCATGTTCACGCTGCCTCAGAACAGACATATATGTGACGTCAATGGAGTCTGTTAGCTTGTTACTTATGGTTGCTGATGTAGCTTTTCAAGTACTGGGCACAGCACAGTCAAAGCCCTGCAGTATTGAACGAGTGCCATATAAAGGCAACTGAGGGATCTTGCCAACTTCAGGCCACTAGCTTAAACCTTTGGTAATGTGTACATTTGATATCAGTGGCTAACAGATGAGTAAATATTTGAATATGATTGCATTCTCCACTGAGAAAATCTTGTATTCTTGAAGTACTTGTGCCTTCTCGTAGCACGTCGTCCATTTGAAGGAGGAGGTACAGAGGAGTACAGTACACGCCGTCTAGTAATCCTATGATATGAGGGATATAATGTGTTATTTCAGTTTTGTCATCTTGGGTTAGCCATCTGGTCCCGTGGCTTTCCTAATTTCTAAAATATTTATACCAGAAATGTGATGGGAGGTGAGAAGAACTCCAGTGTAATGCATGAGACATTGGACAGTTTTGAACCCTGCTTCCCATCCATTTTTGCAGTCTGGTGATCCTCACCGTCATTTTGGCCTTTACGATTTAAAACACAAACTTTGCACATGTAGCCATAAGGTAAAGTATGGCAGAGCAGCAGCCTCATCCCTAACTCACTTTATCACTTTGACATCTTGCTTCAGCCCAGTTTCACAGTGTTCACCATTACTGGTGTAAAATAAGGAGAAATTATGTGTGCTTAAACCTGCTAATAAGCTCCAATGAAATCGGGTCACAATCCTCTACACAATCCCATCTATAATAAGCCAAGCCTACTACTCACTTTGCACATAGGTGATCACACGATTCGCCACTTCATCCAATGACTGTACAGCAGGTCCACCAAGTCCTGGTGGTCCGGGAGGCCCTGGAAGGCCTGGTGGGCCTTGTGGTCCAATCATATAGCTCCGGACAGCATCACCTGTCAAACATACAATTGGTTTCAGTTCTCCCAACAGTGAAAGAGTCACTGGAAAAAGTATAAGGTTACAAAAGGTAGAAAATGGAATTACAAGGTGCAACTTACTTTGAAGATAGTCAGAAATGTACTGGCGTATGTCAGGCAAAGACTGGACTGCATCACCACCTGCCCCAGGAGGTCCTGGAGGTCCAGGAGGTCCTGGTGGTCCGGGTGGTCCTTGATAGACTCTTGAGCTTCCGCCTGACAATCCAAAGAAAGAACACAGACTTCACCAATAAAATTCTGTCTCCCATGATTCACTTCTTTTCAGCCCCACAAGACTCCCTGGATCCTACCGTTATCACACTGCTTGCAGCTTCTTCTAGTATAAGTAGTCATTCTAGTAGCCAAGCTGTCACCAGCTGACATGTAAATTGTTTGCATTATAAGACAGTCGTAATTCCTGACCACTGAAGTTAAAAGGAAGTATCACTGGCAGTTGTCTCTACATATGATCCTTGGTGTAGAGTGTACCTCACTCTCCCTTACCTATGACATTTATTAAGACATGGAATTACTTGTCCTTACCAGTGACTTTTTAAGGAAAAGACTATTCGCTGCGTAGAAGGATATGTGAGGCAATGGTGACACAGTAGATAAATTCACCAGTACAATTTGGAATTCAAATGTCCATACACATGAAACTGTCAATATCGGAATAAAATCCCTGAGAAAAAATCACTTCATACCTCGTGACACTGTTGATCCTGGAATACCTGGAGCCCCTGGAACTCCAGCATCTCCTGAAAGTGGAATTAAAGAAGCAGTTATTGATATGCAAACGAATTTAAGCACAATTGAGTTGCTTTGTTCTGCCATTGAGCAGTCACAGTTTATTTTTGTACAAAGTGATTGGTTGTTTATTCTATTGAAAATATGACTGGCTATACAAGGGACAAAAAAATCGCTTATGGAGGCAGTCACGCATGTTCCCATGGGGATCTCATCTTCCTGGCTTTGCCAAGGTGAACAATATTTCTCTGGGACAAAGGGGATGCTCCTGCTGTCTTAACTTTTTCCACCCTCAGCTGTGAGAATCCATCGAGTGAGGGCAACTAACCTGACCACAGTGTCCAAAGCTACCTAAGCTCTTTCCAGTCGGAGTTCTATAAAACCAACCTGGAGGATGGCGTCTGATATCGGACACAAAACCCAACCTGGAGCCAGCGCCATTGTGTTGTCTAAGCCTTCCTAACTCAAAGAACATTTTGTTTGTTGGGCTGAAACACCATCTTTTTTGTTGGTGCCATTGCACTCTGTCTTTGTTTTACTTTGCTTTATTACTCTATTTCTGGTGCTACAACATATTGAAGCTGTTCATGAAATTATGTTCCCCAGTCACAAGACCGACACTGTTTCTTGAGGATGATGATAGCTTATTCTAACATGCCTTGTTAAATGTCATCTGGCCTAAACACAGAGTTCAGACTCATATTTACCTCTGTCTCCCTTTGGTCCTTCTGGTCCCTGAGGGCCAATTGGTCCTGGAGCTCCAGGAGGCCCAAGTGGACCTGGCTCTGAAATGACAGTTTGTATCTCCATTAGTGAAAGGAGTGAAACACAGCACTATTGCTACAGCGTTTGAAGTATCCTCCTTAATGGATGAAACCGCACAACAAATGTTCTACGTACCCCCAGAGATTCCTGGACTTCCAGGTAGGCCTGGCTGTCCTGGGTCACCTGTGTGAAGAAATTGGACAGTATTAAGTAGTGTGTGCCAAAAAAAAATAAAAAGAGGGAAATGGTTCAAGCAGCAGAAAGTGAACCTCATTCTTACCTGGGTATCCCCTTGGTCCTTGATCACCTGGAAAAGAACAAGGGGTTAATATATTTGCCCAAGGTCTTTAAAGCAGTAATTATAGTTCAACCAGCTGACAAAGGATGCACATTATCAAGAAGCTCTGCATTTCACCTCATGTACCAACTTATACTAAAAAATGGCAAAGGTATGCATCATTGCAGAAGGGCTGCCAAGCCAAACTCACAAATTTGCCATAATAGAGATTCACTGCATTGTAGGAGGTGCTTTACTAAGTAAGATATGATATGACAGGGTGTACTGCAACTCTATAAAACATCTGCCAAATTTCACAACATCTGGTGTCATAAAAATTTTTATCGTTTGTGAAGTTTCTGCTGGGCAATGTACACCTCTGTTTGGTATTTGACCAGCCTACATTTGATATTCTCACCCTGAGATCCTTTAGGTCCTGGTGGTCCTGGTGGTCCAGAAAAGTATGATCCTGAAATTAAAATTAAACACTTCTGTTAAAATTGAGCTATTAACCTACAAAATAGAAAAGTGATGGTGCAGATACAGATTCACGGCAAACCTATCCACACAACTCACAATAAAATGATAAAACCTTTAATTCAGTTATACCTAGCTGAGAGCACACAGAGCATTTCTACACCACGCTCTTTGGACAGCTAGTGAATTTAGGGTGGGACACAGAATGCTGAACTGTATCTCCACAGATGAGGAGTATGAGTTAGAGATGCCAGCAGTCAGTGGTATGAGTTATCACACATGAGGGCTACAGTGATGGTTGTAGACCACATTCAGAGAAACAACTACCTCGACTAATACTATCTAATTCTTCTTATGTCAGCCGTACTCTTCTAATAAAAAGCAGTGGAAATAAAACCATAAATCTAGTGCAGTGAAAGCTGACAAACAAATTTAAGTTTGGAAAGAATATAAACTAAATACTTGTCCAAGGGACATTCATATTTGGAATGACTTGGGGGCTCTGCCCCCTGCTCGCTTTTCTCGCCAACCCCCATGTGGGCCCTATGCGCTAGTCATTTATTTCCCAGATCTACCACTTATGACAAATCATGCTGTGCTTTTGGATAAACATGAAAATCAACTCTGTCTTTGATATCTCTGTCTTTCGAAACTATTATTGCTGATAATTCATCACATGTTGGTTTATTATATATGCGAGCGTGATCTTTCAGATTCATATAGAAATCCAAGAAAACTTCTTTGTCCGTGTTTTTCAGATAAATTTCGTGTAAAGATACTTTTGGATGTGTGGAATTGTATCCATTATTGGCCGTAGAATTTCTAATACGTCCAATCATTTAACTCTTTAAACCCTACTCTCTTTTCTGTTTCTTTTTCTGGTTTCTTTGTGGTGGTGGCCTGCGCCACCACCACCTACTCAAAGCTTCATGATGCTCCAACAATGATGGACGGGTTAAAAGGCAGAAGTCTACGTGACCATCATCATCATCAAGCCCTTCCGTGAGAATCCTAAATCCAAAGAGGACTTTTTAATTTATGTTAGGTAGAATGCCCAGAGGGGACTGGGCGGTCTTATGGTCTGGAACCCCTACAGATTTTATTTTTTTCCAACCGCCTGGAGTTTTTGTTTTTCTGTCCCCCCTGGCCATTGAACCTTACTCTTATTTGATGGTAATTAATGTTGATTTATTTTGTTTTATAATTGTGTCTTTCATTTTTCTATTCTTTAATATGTAAAGCACTTTGAGCTACTGTTTGTATGAAAATGTGCTATATAAATAAATGTTGTTGTTGTTGTTCTTTCAATTTTATGTTGCATCGCTTCTCCGTGATCATATAAACCTAACCGAAAATCCTTAATTTCTCACGGATACGGCTCTCCATTGGAAAGAAACACTAACTTTTCCCTGATGGCAACAAGAATTCTATGATCTACAAGTCTCCAACTTAAACTTTAAAGCCAAACAATATCTACATACTTCTGTCATATCACCTGTGTCCATATATTTGATCTCTTTTAGCTGTTCCGTTATTTCACCAAGTAATAATTTCCTTTTGTAAGCGCTAATGCAATCTTTACTATCAGTTTTTTGAAACGTTCGAATTTTAGTACTTCCATTATCTCAAACCTGCTCTGCATGTGTATTGTCTTTAAGACGTTCTACTTTGTCTTTTATGCTTTGTCTTTTATTACCACCCCCGATTGGACCTGTTGGGTTTTTAATTCCACTTGGTCTGGGCTGATCATAACTTTCCTTATTTTCCGAATTTGCACTTAGATTATTATTGTTCTTTTTCGAATTCTTTTCTCTCCAACACTTTTTGGCCTCTTTTCGACGCGCTGCCCTTTCTTCTTCACTTAGTAGTTGACGTTTCATCTTGAACATATAAAATTATTGTCCAGAAAAGGGACTATATTGAAGGAAATAAATAGGTTGTATGTGTTGTATTAAAATGAGAGAAACTTAAAAATGTATAAGAGCTGAGAGCACAGGAATTGTGTCTGACAGCAGCATTCACACAAATGAGAGGTGAGTGGACAGTGGGTGTGGTTAAATCTCATCTCACGGGACTTAAAATTATCTCTCTGAAGAAGTCCAGTCACGTCCCAGGATTTTTTTATATAATAGAGAGATAAGAAACATATAAAAATATTCACTTATACAATACCAACATAGTTTTTACCTGATCTGGACATAGCGACAGTGACTAGGAGCCGAGAAAAAGTGAGGTGTCCACTCTGATTGGAGATTTACATTTACTTATTTGGCTGATGCCTTTATTCAAGCCGACTTACAACATTTATGATACAATTGGTTATATTTTTTTGGATTTCCAAAGGCAGTTGAAGCTGTAGCCACACAGAGACTGGATGTGATCGGCACTAGCTATGGGAGATGATCTTGGGCAGATAGAACCCAACCCATTCCTTTCATTATTCTGGTCCAAGTCCATCTTTTTCTTTTTGTCAGGGCAAGTCCAATTAGTAACCATGTACCCTGTTTCCTGAAAAATGAATGATAGGGCACTTTCTCTAGTGTTGCCCAATATTTTGTTGGATAGGTTGGTATTGCAATATGACACGGTCCTGAGGGCTACAGATGACAGTGATATCTGTTCACAATTTGGGTTTTAATATGGATAATCTTAGTTATAACATGAATGTGTGGTGCATAGTCTTTAACAGAATTACACCATGTTCTGCGCAGATTGGTGAGGACACAGGCTCCTTTGTGATGAGGGTCAAAGGGACCTGGAGCTTACCCAGACAGCACAGATCCAGTCCAAGATGGCACACTCACATCCAGTCCATTTCTAGTTATAAATCATCCTCACAGAGAGGATACATTGGGAAGAAATCTGAATTCTAAGGAAACTATATATACACAGAGAGGCAAGATCATTTTAGCCAGATGGCACCATGGGAAGGAAAGGGAATCAGGATCTAAACAGTGTGAGGGGTCGACATCACACCCATATCCCATAATAAAACATCAAAAAGACAACTCCAAACTGAAAACGGGTAACAAAATGAATGACTAACCTGAATTTGGAATGAAGGTCCCTGGTTCTCCCTTTGGACCAGGTGGACCAGGGTGGCCAATACCTGAAAAATACAAGAGTTTTCATTACAAGACAAATACTAAACCTAAAGAAAGCAGAATGCTGCTCTATGCATCATAATATACAATATAATAGGTCCTGCCATTCACTGTCCATTGAGACAACACGTAATAATTATGGTGTATAATCTAGGGAGCTTGGGAAGGACTTAGCCCCTCTTAAAGAGTCATTTATGAAACTCTGGGTTGGGAGGAGAGGCTCAAAAATGGTGAAAATAGAACATTTAAATCATAAAGTCATGGTACAAAAATGTTTTGCTACACATCTTATTGTGGCCTACATATTATTTCAGTTATGCTGTGTGTGCCATGCCTACCTTGGTGCCAGCCACATCACAAACTAGCATTTACTTTTTTTTTTTTTCAATTTTCCCATAAAAAGTACACAAACCAACAAGTAAAATGCCCTTAAATTCTGACAAATGGCCCACTGAAATTTTGTGATGAGATGCCATAAAAAGCACCCTAAAATGTTCAAATGGGGAGTCTCTTGAATTTTACAGCATAATTTGCTTTGTGTGTATAATGATGGGTTTGGGGACAGTTGGGTGACTACACTAAGAACTCTAAATTGCTATAAAGCACATGGATCTGCTATTTTTTCTGAAGATTTAGATTCTTTTGCGCACAAGAAAGCCAATTAAGTGTTTAAAATGCAGGTTATGGCCTCCATGTTTCTATCTCTGCACTTATCGTTGCATGAGAAGCTCTGGCCCACCACTGGACAGGGATGTCACCTGTGGTTGCTCTGTGTCCACTTCCTTGAGACCTTCGACTCTACTTTATTCACACTGTTTTGGAAAACCAATAACCCCTGCAAATGGGTGTAAACGTTCATTCTCTACCAGACAGAGATGAATGATGAGGGTACAGGCAGGTGGACATCAGTGACCAAGAGAGCAGTTAGAGGTCTTAGACAACTTTAAGATTTTGTAAGGTGTGTAGGCACTGAGACTGAACATGAAAAAAGGAAAGCCTGATAAAAGAAGATTGTCTGTTGATGTTTGGTGCTTTTAGCTCTTGTTAATCTGAGATGCTGGCACTAGACAAGTTCTTTACAAGGCACGCTCCCTAAACTGCATGTTCTGTGGCAAGAGCTCGACTTGTCCATATTTACCCCAATCCTAAATATGGTCCTGTTTAAGAAGATAGCAAGCTTACCTGGATCACCTCTTGGGCCGGGTGGGCCTGGAATGGGTGGACCTTAGCAGAAACAAAAAGCAAGGTACAAGTTGAAGTGTCATGTCTGCTGAACAAGGCTTTGCTTGGGCAGCACCGTAATTGTGAAGGCAGTGCAGCCACAGATCAAAACACAAAGCACACATTTTTTGTACTTCTTTATGTTGCATTTATATTCAAACTATATGAGATGCGAACAAAGACTCTTTTTCAAACATAAAAGCCCACAACCAAGATAGAACTAGTGATCATGTGCAAAATCTTTTCTATAACAAAAAATATGCCAGAATGTTCGGATAATCAAGAGGGAAAAAGAGGCGTCTTGGATAACCCGATAATTTATTGGACTAATTCTCGTGAACAATATTTGAATGAGATAATAAAAAGCCACAGTGGCTAATGTCTGATGGCTGGCTGTCTTGTTTCGCTGAACCAAGCCACTTAGAACTGTGCTGGACCAGAGCCTGGACTGAGGTCCTCTTGTGGTCATTGTGTTGATGGGTTGCCTTCCTCTGTCCTGACAACAGTTTGGTTCAAATACAGTTAAATCCACATTAAATGTCAAGCTCTGTGCTACTTTTTCTCTAATTTGCAGATTTTTGTCATTTGAAGCCTGTTTTGAGGTTTTATGTATTTTTGGGTTTGTGAACCTAATTTGCAGTGAGCCTGTACCCCCCACCATGGCCTGGCCTGAAATAATTTGAAAAAGGGTCAGAAGAAAACAAAAAGAGCTTTAAAAGCCCACAAAGACAACATGCAGACTGGATGCAGATGGTTGACTGAGCTTGAGCCCAGTACCTGTGAGGTGTGACACAGGAGCCTTTGGGAATCTGAGACCTGGTGCCTGCTAAGTAGTCATCATTACTACCGCTCATCATACTGCTTCATTTCCAACAGGTCTGATTTGTAAAATTCAGATTAGAAATACTACATACAGTATACTTTAAAGGTAGAAATAGCACTAAACAATTTGTTCAAGTGCAGTGGGCAGTGCAAGGTCTGTGACGAGTTGAACAAAGCCTAAGGTATTTGGTAAGCCACATCCAGCAAAAGCCATAAAAAGAACACACACAATCCAGTTCAGCACGACAGGTTTCAGAACTGAAGTACTGAATTATTCATTATCAACAGCATTTCTTAAACTAATAACCTGCTGAGCTTACCTGGTGGTCCTGGTGGTCCAGGGGGTCCTGGTGGGCCAGAGATTTGTGAAAATGTTTCTGTTTTGGACAATTCTATAAAAACAAAAGTAGACATGCCCAAATTGTTTAATTCTCCGTGTTTAGCAAAAATCAGAGAGGCCAATTTCATTATTTACTTTATATAGTGCCTTTCACATTTGTGAGGAGTGGTGTTACCCACTCTGTAATACATGAGAACAATATATTGTTGTTTAATTATGTATACAGCTAACAAGATAATAAAATCTCGGCGTTTCCTTTTTTATGATACATTTGATTTTACTGTTACCCACAAAAGGTTTAGATGACCAGAAGAAAACCTAACATAAATAACACAACACATAAAGTCATAGGGATCCTGCTGGGGCAAAATCAGGCCTAAAAGAGGAAGTGGTTGTGGACAGGGCATCCATCCATCATGGAGCCTACTCACACACACACATACACACACACTCACGCAGGCCAAAGATTAACCTAACCTCATGTCTTTGGCTATGTTGACAGAAAAACCAGACCTCCTAGAGAAGTACCTATGCAGATGTTGTAAGGCAGCAACACAAAACTACTGTATCAGCAAGCCTCATTCAGAATGCACAAATATACACAAAGAACGATAGACACTTGGAATAAGCTACCAAGTAGTGTGGTAGACAGTAAGACGTTAGGGACTTTCAAAACTCGACTTGATGTTTTCTTGGAGGAAGCAAGTGGATAGGACTGGCGAGCTTTGTTGGGCTGAATGGCCTGTTCTCGTCTAGATTGTTCTAATTCTAATATATATATGATGTGGTGGACGGCCGGGACATCTCCACGCTGGAAGGACCGGGGGAGCAAGCGTGGCCACAATGTTACCTCCCCCGTAATGCTAGATAGCAGCCCCCCTGGGTTGCAGCGGTGCCTCAGACTCCTGCTTAGTTTCATGGGAATGGGAGTTTGGTGCTGCCCTGTTGGGATCTGTGGGTGCCACCAGGGAGTGCTGCAGCTGAGATAGGAGGTTGCTGAGCCTTAGGCGCAGCTCTTTCACCACACTCAGAAGTGCTGCTTGAAGAAGGTCAACGAGCACATCGGCGTGACCTATATAAAGGGCCAGCAAGCAGTATTCCAGGAGCCAGAGTCGGTAGGAGGAAGAGGAAGCTTGCTGAAAAGTAGTGGAGGAGAAAAGAAAAGGACTGAGAGATAAAGAGAAAATAAGAAAGCAAAGATAAAGAGTAAAGAAGGTGTGTGTTTGGGGACAAACGTGTGCTTTTTGGACTTGTGCCACTAGAGTCTGTTGGTGTTGGGTTAGCGAGTTATAGCACCATCTATCTTCCACAACAAGTACATGTGGAGCACAGGCAGGTTAACTGACATGGTCACGGTCACACAATGAACCAGAGGTGGGCACACAATTGGCAACTACTATGGACAAGCAAGTATTTGTTGAGTGTAAAAAAAGAGAAAAGATGATGGACAAGGAGATCAAGAGTTTAACATGGAGTGAAAAATATCAGGGGATACCAAAACTCAGTATGGCAATTTAACAAAGTAAAACCGGCTGAGGTCCTAACCATAACAACTGTATAAGAAACGTATCTACTACTTTTATACAAATCCAAGTTTGTTTTTGTTTGCATGGCGACGGTAGGCAATATGGGGACACCCATAAAAAACAACCCAAAGTGTTAGTGCCTGTGCAAAACTAAAATGGTGTTTCAAAATGAATAATGAATAACAATAAAAGTAACATTGTTATTTACAACACAAAGATTCTCCAGGAATTTGAGATAACTGCGACAGCCATGACAGCTTGAAATTTAGGAATACAAATTCTGTCAAGGGCAGAAGTCAGTGATGGGGTCCTGTGGCATTCGGTATTACTGTCTGTTAGGAATTGGACTGCAGCCTGCATATCATTCCAGTGTTTCCCAAAGTATTCAAAGGCCCTGGACTGGCTTTGGCTAAACTGGTGTGTAGCTTCCATTCTTTTATGGTGCAGAACTGCTTGGTGCCCAGCACTGCTAGAGTGCATAATTGTAATCATTTTTTGGGTTCCCATATATCTTGCTTGGTTGTGAAGATTCAAATATTAAACCCTCCTTTTATCAGCTTTATCTAATATTTGCTTTTTTCATATCAAGCTCTTTTACTCTATAGCATTACGAAATCCTAAATGGATCCAAATCCTATAACATGGACTGAGCATTTTGTGTCGGGATTTCTGCTGCAGTGCAAACTTTAGTTGTTCACCATATGTGCCAATGCATAAGCAGTGGCTTTTGATATTGAGAGGCAACCTAAAAGAAGGCAGAAACAGTCGGTTTTTATGTTGGTGCACCATCTTTGTGAATGCAGAGTCAATGTATTTTGTTAATCTTGCTGCGATAATATGCTTTGCTTCTAAATTTAAACATATATGTGAAATAAAAAAGAATCCCAACACTTGCCCTGAATGTAATAACGTATCATGATTATTTATTTGCCCTAGCTGCAAATGTTATCTGGGTTGCTTCTTTCAAGAAAAGTCTAAAGTTTAATACTATTTGCACCCATAGGCTTACAAGTTTGTTATTGTAGTTTTCAAAAAGCTTACATACAGTAAATACGTATTAAAGGTGTTTGCGTTTCACTCTTCCATATTCATCTGTATGCTCCAATATGGCAGGTCATGTAATTTAGCAGGAATTGTCCCCCTGATAGTAAGTGGCTTTACAAGGAGAATGCCAGTTTGTCTCTATGAGCCCACTGCTCCCTCAGCAGGGAAGGTACTTACTTTCTCTCTCAGAATAGGAGCCTGATGAACTCTGGGATGTGATAGCCGCCTCGCCTTGCGCACCCCTCTCTCCACGTGCGCCCTTGGCTCCTATGTAAAAGAAGCAGAGAATGCTAATGTAACTCCTTCAAAAATAAATTTTGGAGAAAACCAAATTGTTTTTTGTTCATTGTTCAGAAAGTTCTGGCTGCTCTAAGGTAGCAGAGTAAAATAGGAAGATGGCTTACCTGGCTGACCAGGAACTCCAGCTGGGCCAATTGGACCTGAAGAGAACACAAACATTGCATTACTATCATCGTTCATTTAACAGAACACAATCTTCTCAACATTTAGTTTTGCTCATTCGATCTCGTCATTGCTAAAAGCTCCAAGTTGTTTCCATTTTAGAACATATGAAATGTGATAAACAAAAGGAGACCACTCAGTCCATCAAGCTTGTTTGTTTAGCTAATAGCTGAGCTATCCCAATATTTCATCCAGATTCTTCTTTTAAGGTTGTTAAGGTTTCCACTTCAACAATATGCCTCCACAGTTTGTCCCAAATTCCCACAATTCCTTGCATAAAGAAGTGCTTCCTGGCTTCAGTTCTAAATGCACTTCCTTTAAATTTCCATTTTGGCTCCTTGACTAGATGTGTTTTTGATTCTCTGTCAAGGTCTGTTTTGAGACCCACACCAAAAAAAACACATTGAGACAAACACAGGCACAGTCACTTCATTCTACATCAGACACGGTACCTGGAAGTCCAGTGGGTCCTGGTGGGCCAGCAGGGCCAGGTGGACCAGGTGGTCCGGGTAAAGCCACAGCCTTTGATCCTTCTGAAAGAAGAGAAAGTAAATATTCAGTAAAATACAATAATCAGACTTGGCGTAAGTGGTTAGTTAACATCTTCAGTACTTTAATCTAACATACATCCATCTGTTTTCTTTAGTATTGAATACTGTAGGTGTAAGGAGGTGCATTTATCCTTCATGTGTCAGGTGCCAGGCCAGTGCCCATCACAGGGCACACTCACATACATCCCTGGTCAATGGAGATATGCAAGTCAGCCTAACCTCAATACCTTTAGGATGCAGAGGTCATTTGGAAGAAAACTGACATGCACATGAAGAACACATGGACCACTGAAGCCACAGAGCCACTGGGTCACCCTAAGAGGGTCTTGTCCAGCAGCTAAGCCTCCGTAATTCAAGTTTATGGTCCAGAGTATGAACCACACAGTCAAACTCACAACTGCATTGCCAGTTAAACTGGCATAACCATCTTTTAAGACGTTGAAAGAAGACCAAAAAAGAAATTCATGAAGAGTCCACATAGACGGTGATTTGTGCCTTCATAATACAATATCAATGCTAGTGAATTGGCACCCTGTTCAGGGATTTTTTTTTCTTTTGAACCAGATGCTGATAGGATAAGTGGCTGCCACCTGCAAACCTGTACTGGAATAAAAGGGTTCAGAAAAATGAGGGAGCGCAGGAATGAATAAATGTTTTCAGGGGTCAATTTTAGGCAGCACTAAGCAACTCTGGAGTAGATGCCAGTCCACTCACCCTGGGCCATTAATCCACCTAACTTGTGCTCCTTTATTGGATGCAGAAAATTGACTCCTGCATGGGGAGAATGTGCAAAGTCCACATAGGAAAAGGTCATGCCAGCAATCAAAAGGAGGCCCCCAAACAGATGTAGCTGCAGGGTAATCTCTGTGCCCATTTTCTGACTTTTAATATAATAGAACATAGAGATTATCCTGGCAGCACTGAGTATAAAGCCATTGCAGGGCGCACTCAAAAGCACTTACACAGGGCCGATTTAGACACATCAATTAGCCTGTATGGTCTTTGGGGAAAAAGCAAGAAAACCTGCCCCAATGTTCTGCACATAAAGCCAGTAATTTAATATAACAGCTTCAAAAGGCAGCGCTCAAGATCCCATTTTGATTCCTATTCATATTTCTATTCAAATTTGGGGTTGATAGAGTCACTCTGCCTGATCCATGGTGGTGACAGACAGCCCCTGATTTGACAGGTGACTTCAAAGACAGCACCCAAACCCCCAACCCCTCGCAATCTCACCCAAACTTCACACAATTTTCTTTGTTAACTGTAAGACAGCATATCTCGTTCTCACCTGCATTGATGATTCTGCCTGGCTCACCGTGGTCACCTTAAATAGATGAAATAAAAATAGACATGCGCCATTAGGTCACAAGGTTCAGCTTATTTGTATGCCACATAACATACCATACAGCTCCTGCACTAACTACTGGGTCCTATAAAAAGAATTCTCAACAAGAAGGGCTGCAATCTACAGCCTGTTAGTAATGTGAATTGTCTAAGGACATGACTCTGCACTGAATCGCTTCCATGTAATTCCTTCCTGATGAGAGAACAGTCCAAGGGTGGTACTTGAGATGGTAATGTTGACTAGGTGCTCAACAGGAGCAATACAAACGTTCAAAAGGCTGCTTAATGTGGTGGGGAGCTCAAGAATGACCCAGGGCTGCCTGCAGCTCCAGTGGGATAGTACCAAGTCAGCCCCCTGTACTGAATTAAGTTTTAAGGCCACAGGCCTCAAACTATGATGAATTCCACTGCCAAGATTGTACACCAAGAGACTACAGAGGGGCAGGCAGGGCTGAGCTGGTACAAGCAGGGTGGCTTCCCTCAGGACAGAAAATGTAGTTATTTAGGTCCAGTGACCAGCAAGTCCTACACCTGTAAATTATGGGATGGCCTGGATGGACAGACAAGCACTATACCATATACTGCACAGGTTTGTGGAGGGCAGGATCCTTCTATTACGTCAACAGTGAAATGTTCTAATTATTGCTGAGGCCGTACAGTTTAACAACAGTCCTCTCACAGTCAACAATTTTGTATAATGCTGGCCGTTTCACACATTTCCCCAAGACTGGCCAGTGGTGCAATTCGATCCAGTCTAGTGGTGACACTCCCTACCATATTTGTACTTGAGCCTACGTGACTTTCCCTTTTGCTGCCTGGTCCAGGGCCAACTGTAAACCACAAGACTGCCAGTTCAATGCCCATCAGTATCACTTCTCTTCTCAGAAATAACAGAAGTACAGCTGGAGAAATTAAGAAATAAACTAAAAAGATTGACTTGTGTGTTCCTGCTGACAAGAAGGACCAGGCTCCTGCCTTTCATGACTAACATAAGGCCTCTGTCATGGCTGACACTTTGGCGACACGCCATGTAACTCTTTATTGCTGAAAATGAAGATGAGATGGAGGGAGAGAAGACCCCGATATAAGAACGCAGCGAGTCGCTTTCCAGATCCACCTACAGTGATTCCCCCAGATTAGGAGCTGCCATATGATCAAATGCAGCATGGGCTGCATGCCTTCAAACAGGCCTGATAACAGACAGCTTGGCAATTAGTAAAAGTGCTGGCCTCAAACTCTGCCTTCAGCGCCATTTCAAAACTTAACAAGATAATTATACCTTTAGAGCCGGGTGCACCTGGATTGCCTGGGAGACCTGGAATAAAAGTAAAAGGAACAAGAAGGAGTTAAAGGTACAGTAGAGGATCCTCACCTCTCACCCCACTGTGTGTTCGTCTTCTGCCCCACACAGACAAAAGCATGCACTCTGTCCTTGATGTCATCCTTCAATTTTTATCTATGCTGGTAATGCCAAGAAATTCCTAACTCATCAGAAGAGTGGCTTAACAGTCATGGCAGGGGATGATCACAAAAAGAACCACTAAGTAGCAAAAAACACTCAACATTTTTGTAAATGCTTCTTTATACCTAACTTTCTGACAAAGTGGCACCATTTAGCACTCCTCCCATCACTCTCCTTTTCTAAGCCCTGTCCTGTTTTTCTTGCCATCAGTGAGCCTTTGCTGGACTAACCACCCAACTTCAAGTGTTTCTGTATGAGAATCAGCTGGCCCTCAGACACTCGCCCTCCTCAAGACAGCAGTAGGGCATGCTTTGGATGTCAAAGTTGCTTTCATTGCCACTGTACCACAGGAGTTCTCGTTCATTGCACCTGGATAAACTTTGGCTTACAGAGTTGAAGACTCCATATTTGTGACCAGCTTCTCCATATGAAGAACATGACCAATGTCAATTTTTGCAGTAACACAAAGGATATTGGAGTTTAAAGCTTACTACACTGCCAGTTGCCGTATGCTGCAGCAGCCCTCTACAACTGCATGGACCTCTACATGCACCTGGTGTCACTGCACCACATTCGGCCTCAAAGGGCCAGGTTTCCAAGGTGGCTTCCACACCACTTTTTCTTGATGAGCAGGGCTACACCTACAGTACACCCTACACGTACATGACATCTGCTGCTCCCTGCTGGCCTGGAGGAGTTGTATGCGACTCTGCCAGTTTATTTTGCAATGCACTATTTAAAGAGACATGGCTCTACCTCTGTCTCTCTTCGAGGTGCCTTTAGTGATTGTTACTGCTGGCTCCTGAGGATCTCTGGATTGCAGGCAGACACAGTTTATATCACTTAACTCCAAATGAAACACAACTACACAGTCAGTGAAGGATTAGAACAACAAAAAAACAAAAAAAGCTTAAAAACTGTTAAGATTACTAAATATTTACCAGTGTAACAACGTTCACATTCTTACCTAAATGATATCTACAAGTCACTCTGTAAACAAAAAGCACTGAAACACACATGCACATACACACAAATGCTCACTGAGAGATGTACCACCACCACCACATATTTCAGTCTTATATCCACTCATTCTACTTTCGATGAAGGAAAGCCTTACCTGGTGGTCCCTGTAGTCCTGGAAGCCCTAAATAAAAAAGTGACAGAATAATTAAAATTTTCATCACAGTTCTTTTCTGTCATTCAACATGGTGATTATTAGGATAAGCCTATGCCAGGATTTATCCCTTCTGAAGATGCCAACTCTGGTGCGGTGGAGGGACTTGTGTGACCCATAGAGGCGTAGAGCTTTTGTGCAATGACAAAGTGGTCAATGAACAGCACAAGCCTGAGCTCCATTAGAATTCCATTGATAAAAGTGAGGACCTCATCCAGAATTGGGAGGCTCCCCTGGAAGCATTTGGCAGTGAGCTCCTGATGGCCAGCCATTCATTCTGTGCTTAGTGTGCCATGTGAAATCACTACCCAAAAGGGGCAGAAAAGATGGCAGAGCAAATAGACACATAGTAGAGAGGCCTATGGACTTCCAAAGTTGGGCAGGGAGGGTTCTTTGATCTTATCTGCTTGGCTCCTTTTTTGCTCTGTGTACAATAAGGATCCAGTTCAAATCTCAGTGCTACATCTCATTGTGACTGCCAGTGTAAAAATATTAAACAAAATGTATTTTGGACTCATTTATGTCATTTTTGACATAAAACATGCTTTCACCAAAATTATGTCCTGTATTTTTAAATCCTTCTGGCTGACCATTGTACTGGTCAATCCATCCATCCAGGCATTCACTCATTCACACAGCCAGCTACTCATTTGTCCATTAAAATATGGAGGTCGTTTTTTCATACATTTTTATCTCCCAATATTTTTGTTCCATATTTCTATGTTTTAAAATACAAGGTGATTTATTTTTGTACATTTCAAGAAATGCACTGACCTGGCTGACCAGCATCTCCTGGTGGACCAGATGGCCCTCTGATTCCTGTTAAGCCCATTGGTCCTGGCTCACCTGCAGACAAAGTCATATTACAATTACCACCTCTGAGTTGTCATTTTGAGTGGACATCCACATTATTCAACATGTGAAATACTCTCCTTCTCCCATACTTTCAAGTTCTCACTCACCTCTTGAACCTTTAAGCCCATCAGCACCTGGAGGGCCTGTGAAGGATAAAAATAACAACAATGAGTGGATCCGTAACCTGAATATAGACAGTGGAGGAAAAGCTACAAAGAAACATGAATATAAGTGAGAGTGACAAGATGCATGCAGCCTTCACCTTTCTTCTTGATGGCTGACAACATGATACTATACAGAAGAAGCCTGAACACCCAACATACATATAGGATCTTCTTCTCAACTCACAGAAGGTCAGCCAATGAGCTGTTGGTCGTCTTTCATTTGAACAAATTATTAAATATATTTTATTAATTATGTAATGTGATGAGTGCTGGGGTGGTGCAATCATTATTGCTACTGTGTTACAGAATGACATCCTGGGTTCAAATCCCATTCTCTGTCACTATCTGTGTATAGTTTGCATGTTCAGCTTGTGTATGTTTTCCTTCCAAATCCCAGAAGACGTGATTTACACTAACTGGCGATTCAAAAAGTAAATAGTAAATAAGTGAGCTGCTAGGATAGTCTCAAGAAATGTTACAATTTGGAAAAGTACAGGTCACTCTGCCTAACATGACCCAGTAACTTAGTCTGCCAGAAAGGTCCAAAACTAAGGGTCTCAGGTAACAGGATTTCTCTAGAGACCATTTCCGCTGCCCCATACTGACTTCAGCAAAAACGACCAGAATTAGGGTGGCTCAGAAAAGATGGGCCTGAAAATCAGTATGCTGGCTTGTAGTACTCACCTGCAGATCCTTTAGCTCCAGCCTCTCCTGCAGGCCCTGGGAGTCCACGAAGGCCAGGCTCACCTGTGGACAGAAGAGGTAAAGAACTCAAAAAAAGCACTAAAAAACTCAAAATAGGAAATACGAAATAGAACACAATAAACCTTTAAAAGAGTACTGCATCAGGAAAATTAAAAAGTGGAGTTGTACGATCAAATGGATAGACACTGTAGGAGTTTATGCTAAACACATTGTATTTGTCTTCTGAAATATGTTGAAAACAGTGTTATATGTAATACAAGGATTAAAAATCGAAACAGTACATATTTAAAAAATAGGAGCAAATCGCAGAGCTGAGGTTTTTCTAATTTCTAAATCAAGCAGCAGCTTTTGCCTTAGGCCTAACTGGTCGTACTGTCTGACCACTGGCTGCTCTTCTACAAAGAAACAGTATATTCTGAAAACATTTGAAGGCACCTTTCACAAAAAACTTTTCATAGGATCAGATGAGTGTTGTTGACTATTCAATGTCTATCATAACGTCCGTAACTGGGATTCACAGTTTTAATATAACTGCTTTCTAAAAAGTTTTCAGTGTGGGGGCATAGCCTATGGGTGAAGAGAATAAACAATACAATTGGGCTTACCACTGATGTTACAATAACAAAATAAACATTACAAAAGACACAATGTTGGCACAAACTTTTGTTCCCCATGGGGACATTTTTCTTATTGCTGCTTTTAAAGAGCATTGTGACAGTATGCTTTGTGAAAGGCATCACTTGAAAGTTGGACAGAATGTCAGAAACGGATTAAAGGCCTTTTGGCACCTGGTGCTCTAAAGCGGGTTAGTTAAATGCTGGCTATGCTCAATGATCATTTGGGGCACCACTGTCTGTGGCTGACTTTTTAATTGGCAGAAAGGAATTGCAACAGATGCCCATTCCTTCTCTCCTAATGACTGCGTTACAGACAGGACAATAAGGTGGCCATTGAGGTTGGTGGAAAGGACCTCAAAGACAGCTTAGGAGAGCTATTGAGTAATCATAACTAATGGTGAGATTATGGGACAGACTGTGCCACCAAAAAACAGTCAAATGATGCGTAGTCCACGACACAAGCTATCACAGTTCAGTCTTTTTCTATGTGAAGTTTATGCAACAAAAATCTCTGGGTTTCAATGTGAATCCTCCGACGAGGATGGGAAGTTGTCTTGGGAAGACACACCCAATAAGGGAAGCAGGATGCACCTGGAAGTAGAGGCTGCCCACTGAAGCTGTGATTAAACACAGGCACCCAGCCTCATCTGGTCATATGTGGCCGAGACCCACAATAAAAGGAGGAGCTGGATGAAGAGCTGGCAGTTCACCTCCATACCAGGTGTAAATAAAAGAAGTGGTACCCTAACCCTGATAATGGAGGAGTGAAATTTTAAAAGAGGTGAAGACTCTGATAAGCTTAGGAGACTCACTGCCTATTTGTCACAGATTGTTTACTGTGTTTAAACAAATGTAAACGTTGTGTTCTGAGATGAAAAATCTATGCCAAGCGTTTTTTGTTTTGGTTGGCAGAGCATCAGTTGATAGTCACAGTACATACCTGGAGGTCCACGTGGACCCTTCTCACCCTGGTCACCTGTGGAAACAGATTAAAAAAACAGTCAATCACACATAAATGAAAGGAAATGTTAAGTATTTGCAATAAAATGTTTAGTGGGGTAGTTTACAAATCAAACCTTGTCGTGAACAATGTCACTTTCATGAAATACTTTAGATGCAGGAATGGATACTTTGGGGACAAATTGACTAAAACTGGAGAAACTGGGCTTAAAGGGTACACTAAAGTGGGCAAATAACCAAAGATGTCTAAAGACATGGCAGGAAAGTTGTGTATTTCCCACATCCAGAGATGGAAATCACTGACCTAGAAGCAGTAAAGAAGACCACTATCTATGGATTTGCTTATGATTACACTGGGCCTATGATCCATTATAGAGGGACTGCTTACCCTTTGATCCAGCTGAGCCAACAATTCCTTTATCACCTGTGAAACAAATAAAAAGATAACGTAAGAGAAGAGCATTAACACGGGGAGCTCTAAGGAGCCAATATCGTGGAAAGTGTGAACATCTGCCTGCCAGAGTTCAAACTGAAGAAACATGCAAAGAATTGTGGGATTGACACACTGTATCAAGTGAAATTCAGGGGACAGAAAACATCTTCCAGTCAGTAGAGCGTAATATCTCACTTACAAAATGATATAGAATGTCATGTGAACATGCAGATTATGGTGGGCCAGCCTTTGCAAAAAGCTTAGGGCCAATTTTGGATCTCAGTCTATCTGTTTTCATAGCTCTTGTCTGGTCTGTTAACTGCTCTGGCAGGAAAGCAGTAAGACTGAAAGACTATAAGGCTACAGGTTCAGATCCTACCTCTAGGTCACTGTGTTGCAGGTGAGCCACTAGTCTCTTTTACACATTAATTATAATGATAATCCAGCTAGGTATAAGGTAGGCAAACTGCACATTTAACAAACATTACTATACAAGTCAACCTTAGCAGTGTGCAGGCACACATTTAAATATCACTGTATGAAGAACAGGCCCCAGTCCTTGCTGGTTTATTTCTGTCACATGCGCTATGGGTGTAGAATGATCTCAGGTTTTAAAGGAGCCTTCAGAGGTGGAGTGTGTGCAACTGAAAATCAGAGACATGTACTGACCAGCTTGCACCCCCTCATTCTACTGCATGTTTAAAACAAATATGTTTGTAACAACCTTGTCTGGAATTAGCTACAAGGAACTCTAGAATTAATTCCCAACTAATCCAGCCTATATGCCCACTAACATATGCTTATGTTGACTGGGATGCCATATCCCTAGCTAAGTGAATTAGCAGATTACAGGCCATCTGCTTTTTGTTTGCATGGCAGACTTATTACCTGTCTGACAACTACTTGTCATACCTTTAGGACCAGGTTGCCCTGTTTCACCTCTGAAACCTTGTGGACCAGGAGAACCTGAATAAAGAGAAAGGCAGGTTATCAAAAGTGAAATGCCATTAACTATCATTGATATTTTTCTTTTAAGTTATCAATCATATTTCAAAACATCTCTAATCCCATACTAAGATGTCCCATTACTTACCAATAGGACCTGGAGGACCTTGCAAGCCCATTGCACCTTAGGAACATAAGAGATAAAATTTGATTATCTTTCTCTGAATAATCACATCTTACAGCAAAATTTGTGCAAAAGAATACTCAAGACAATACCTTTAATTCCCATTGGACCAGGCAATCCAGTAACACCTGGTGGTCCAGAATCTCCTGGGCTGCCTGTAAGCAGAAAGTCATATCACCCAATTGCCTACCAAAATCTATAATTGCACTGGTCCAGTAAGACAGAAAGAATCAAAGCTGAAGAAGCCAAAAAAAGGCAGATGGCCTCCTTGTGTGGATAAAACCTTTGATGAGTGCTAAGCAAATGCATTGTTTGCTTGGTACTTCAGTGCCATTTCTGCTTGCTCATTACACTGCTTTTTGTATGTTTAATGTTTCCAAACTCTAACTATGTCATGTGGCTAAATGTTGTAGCCAGCACATGCAGGGCGGTGTTTGTTTGTGTAGTCTGTTCCTGGGGAGAAAATCTGGCCTAATGTCAAAAGGGAAGATTTTGTACCCTGATTTTTTTAAAACTTGGAATTTCATTTACATAATCTTGTAGTGTAGTTTCACTTTTTAGTAAAACCTCACACTGTAAATCAGTTATATGCATGCAATTCGTGTTCATGATGTCGGGCAATTAATTTCCATTGATGATACCCAAAAACACAGATTTTTAATCACAGCATATGATGATATCACAAATTTATGTCATTAACGCCTCCTCTCTCACACAGCAAAATGGCCAGTGTAATCTATTTAGGTAACATTTAAAAGGTGCCCAAAAAGAGTGTTACTGTAACACTGGCAGAGTCTACGATCAACTGTATTGGATTTTGTAATGTACTTTGATTTGAATAAATAATAAAACTATGCCTCTCTATAACAAAAACCATTCCTGGTAAGATTAAAAACACATTTTACCTGCCTTATGTGATACAAACATACCTTTTTCTCCCTTTTCACCGAAGCCAGGAGGGCCTGGTTCACCACGAGGTCCAGGCTGGCCGTCTCGTCCCCTAAGTCCCATCTGGCCCTCGGCTCCATGGTCCCCTGAGAAAATGATAAGCGTTTGTTTTGAATTCAGTCACATACCTTAATTTTCTTTTTAACCAACAAGAAAATCCTGGGATTGTTGCTGGAGGTTTTTGAGTATGTCAGTAAATAGCTTTTGAGCTGAAATGGAACCGGGTGACACAGCAGTGCAGGTTATATTGCTTTTCAATTTTTAGATCTAAGTTGATCTAAAGAAGGTTACTGTTGATTTGATTGTTTTATGACTTACTCTCAATACTGGCAAGATATGCAGTGCCCAGCCAACCCTATATTTCAATAAACAGGTTGGTAAAGTGGATGGACAAATAAAAAATCCATTCTTTTGGTTTAATCTGGAAGAGTTCATGGGAAATTTGATAAATATTTCAAAAGTTCTGCACGGATGACATTGGTTTGGCTTGTACTTTCTCAAATTCAGGTTCAGCCTACCAAACCAACACAGTGCCCCTGGCAGAAACCAACCCTGAGTTATGAGTGCCTAAAGCAACACATTTTAGGGAAATGAGACAAAGAGAGAGACAGGAGGTAAAGTTTTAACGTTATTTGTTGTTTTTTATTTGAGAGACCCAAAAGAGAAGTCAAACAGGTGGGGGCATTTTTAATAAGACAGAAAACAAGCAAGTCCAGTGATAAGTTAATGAATGGACAAAGATACAAAAATACAATACAATACAATACAGTTTATTTTTGTATAGCCCAAAATCACACAGGAAGTGCCGCAATGGGCTTTAACAGGCCCTGCCTTTTGACAGCCCCCCAGCCTTGACTCTCTGAGAAGACAAGGAAAAACTTGGGAAAACCAAGGGAAAAATGGAAGAAACTTTGGGAAAGGCAGTTCAAAGAGAGACCCCTTTCCAGGTAGGTTCTGTACAATACACAGAACAGAACAAATCCTCAATACGGCATAAAAATAAAAAGTTTAGAAGCACGGAGCAGAATTTAACAGTAGATGATATCACATAATAAGATTTGGATATTTTTAGAGTCCTGGGAACCTCATCCATCAAGCTGCCTCCCCATTTGGCCATTCCATGGCTGAAACAGTGCTGGGCTGGCCAATCCGATGAAAGGACCCCTAAACCACTAAAAAAAACACTAAACCAGAAAACATTTTGACTTCTTCAAAAAAAAAAAGCTGTTCTAAATCTCTTAACCTTGAAAAAAGCAAAAACAGACACTAAACAACCCACAAGCTGATCTCATATACAACTGTAGTAGATAGCCCGTTGTGTGTTTGAGTCATAGTGTTTACCATCAAGCTGTCGATGGCCTTCAAATATGACTTGCATGCCTGCCTCCCCCTCCATGTATGTCATCTACTCTACTGTACATGTATCAGAAATGATGAACTGGGTGGGAAAGAGAGGACATATTTCCTTTACTCACCTTGGCTGCCTTTTTGCCCTTTAGGCCCTTCTGGTCCAGCATGACCTGGTATTCCTGGAAGACCTATGAAGTAAATTAAAGGTCACACTCTAGAACTTGAGAGCGGACAATCCAATAAACAGTTCAAAAACTGAAAATGTCAACAAATCCTCCAGTATGCTAATATGGAACTGGATCTTAGAGATAACATATTACCTGGTGGTCCCACATTCCCGATGTCACCTTTGAAAATAAATAAGAAACTGTTTTAGCCAAGTCATCGTATCATTAGTTTTAACATTTTTTTTATTTGGATTAAATGTCATAAAAGCATCAATAAACCGGAACAGGGGATTTTTGAAGCTCTTGCCTGATACAGCTAATACAGATTATTACTCCACCTCAGTTAGTGTATAATCTAGTGCAGAATTTCAGAGTTCATTCAATAGTGAGATATCTTACTGATTTAAGATGCACAAATTAATCTGTCAGGGCGGCACAGTGGCGCAGTGGGTAGCGCTGATTCCTCGCAGTTAGGAGACCCAGGTTCGCTTCCTGGGTCCTCCCTGCGTGGAGTTTGCATGCTCTCCCAGTGTCTGTGTGGGGGTGCTCCGGTTTCCTCCCACAGTCCAAAGACATGCAGGTTATGTGTATCGCCGATTCTAAATTGTCTCTAGTGTGTGCTTGGTGTGTGTGTGTGTGTGTGCCCTGTGATGGGCTGGTGCCCTGTTCAGGGTTTGATTGCGCCCTGTGTTGGCTGGGATTGGCTCCAGCAGACCCCTGTGACCCTGTATTTAGGACATAGCGGGTTGGATAATGGATGGATGGAAGTTAATCTGTCAGTCACATCCCTCTACACCTAAAATCTGATTACAATATTCCTTGGAGTTTCACTGCACATCATGTATATTTACCTTTAGGGCCTTGTGATCCAGTATCACCTGAAAAAGAAAAAACATTGTTGTATATAAAAAAAAGCAAATATAAAGAATGTTCTTTAACACTAAAAGACATGGGACCAAAAATGATTTTCTGCAAGCTTGTGTTTCCATTGCCATAACTGTACAATTAAGACTACAGAGCAGGACATGTATTGCTCTGATAGTACATGCACTGGCAGTCCACCATCAGTAGAGGATACTATGCTTTAATAATGTAAATGGAGCCTTGGAAAGACTTGTTCTTGAGGTAGCAATAAGAGTCCAGGACAATGGGAAACAAGGGGAATTATTCTAGACATTAGGTGGCAGCAGGTGATCCAAAATATTATACATGGGTCTGCTGCTCCTCCAATGAAAATACCTGGGGGAAGCCTGACCCTTTAAATGAGATATGCGGTATATCTGGGGTCACTAAGGGGAGCTCATGAAGAACAACCAGAAGCTCCCAAAATCTTTCTTGACATTGAAAATCGTCTCAAGGCCTACCTCAGAAATAATTCCTAGATGGGACTTCAAAGCTCTTTCAGTGAACTTGGAGCCAGGTAGAAATTAGGCAAAAATTGAACTGGCAGGAAGGAAGAAAGGCCAGAATAGGAGCAGAAGGAATTGTTGTAAAGAGATGAGAGATGTAAACAAGTGCATTCCATAACCCAGTCAGGTTTCAGTCTTTTGTTGAATTTATCATTGTTTATATGCTGTTTGGAACCCCCATACCTTCTGCTAGCTCTTACTATTTGTAATATTTTATGTTTTGTTGTCGTACTTTGGTTTCCTTGGCTCATTTTTGGGTTAGGGTGAGGTCTCATCAAGAGTGTCCCCAACAGACAATAGCACACAAGCAGAACAATGAAAACCTGGGCATCTCTGCAGCAGATGGAGGAACTCAGCGGTGCGAGTGACCTCAAATATTTACAGTGTAAATGGGGTCACTTCAGAAACAATAAGCACAAACTCTTCAATGAGATTTTAAGAGTTAAGGTGTGGTGGCTATTTAACATCTCTATGAAGCTTTTCATGAGCTAAAAACTGTATGACCCCAATTCGCTGGCTTTATACTACTGATGCTGTGACTAAGACCATCAATGGGGAACTATGTTGCTTCCAGCCGGAAGCAGGCCTACAGTTTTATTAGATGATGATGAAGTGCTCCAGTCAAAAAGGGTGGTTCAAATTATCATGCCTTCCTATTTGACCCCCAAGTCAGTTGGAAGGAAAGAAGGATGAAAGGAAGGGCAGGTAAAAGCTCAGTGAAGGGAAACTGCAGTTAAAAACTCAAAACCAGCACTTTTCCTGCCATGTCCAATGTTAACAACTTATCTAAAAAAACAAAGTGTATCAAAGAGGAGTCAAGAAGACATGATGCTAAATTTATCACATTCTAAATAAAAAAAAAAATATATATATATATGGATAAACTCTTTAATTAGAAAGTGGCAGGCTGCATGAGACTGGGTCTTTGTGTTGGTCACTTCTTGTACTTTAAACTGTCTGCTAGATATTTCACCTGCAGTAATACAAATTCCAGCCTCTTAAAAATAGGTGGAACCACCAACTGGGAACCCAGCAGCATCAAGAATTGTTGACGGTGTTTTAATAGTATGTCACCATTTTAATCATAAATCATAATCATAAATGGTTTAATAAGTTCAACTCTAGCAGCCATGTCCAATTTTCCTGAGTGTGTCATTCACTTTTATCTGCAATGACAAAAGAACAGCCAGAGCTGCTGAAGGTAATGCTGAGCAGATGAATATACAAATCGCTGATTTAGCTTTGCTATCCTCCATGATCATTTTGCCATCTGAATACAATACTATGGCATTCTGAGCTTAAATCAAAATGTGGATTGTCTTTCATTGATAATTTCTCTATACTCTTAATGACCTTTTTGACATGTGAATGGTACATGATAAATTATACATGATAATCATCTTTAATCATCTTTTTTGCATGTTTACATTTTTTGGACCAACCACCCCTCACTGTGCACATACGTGGAGGTCCAAATAACGAATGCATTCATTATAGTTTCATAAGTCATAAACATGTGATCTCCCAAATTCCACATAAGTGCATGCCAGAAGCCATTTGCCCAAAAGGAGTCATCTTCTAACATAACTCCTCACTTTCATTAAAGGAATGAAGTTCTGCAGTGAAGCCCTGCTTTCAAATCCAGACCAAAGGCTCTGGAGTCTTCTAACTGCAGGCACATCTGCACAAAATTAGAGGCTGACATATTAGTCTTGGTTGCGAAGAGTTAACAGCCTGTGCTCTGCTGTGAGTGATGAACTTCCATTATGGTCATCTAGCTCAGTGACTGCTTTACCCTTGCAGATTGTGTGTGCCTCCTTGTCTGATCCTGTCAACTCGACTAGAACATGAGGGCCGGATTTTGATCTCAGGGGAGAGGGCAACTAGCAAGTACCCATCTCTTTTACTAGTGGGACTATGAATTACAGATAAATCTATACCATAGTATATAGTGTCCCTAGCAATCTAAACAACTAAGGGATTACTCCCATTGACCTCAATGGAACTTTACATTTCTGTATTATACTGTACTTTTACTAGTCATATTCTGAATAAGATTACATTTAATTAATCAGAACTTAACTTAGAGATGGCAAATATTTGGTCACAATTTGAATTGGAGATTATTTTAGTAGTTAAAATTTGAATTAAGCATCTATAAGTACAGGTAGTCCCCAGGTTATGGACATCCGACCTACGACTTATGAACGGGGCCGCAGCTGCGACGCATGCGCCTCAGTAACTGCCGCTCAGTCATCTTCGGCCTGGGGACGCTGCAAGCAGTGGCTGTAGGGGGGCAATTTCAGTGCTCGCGCAGTGTAGTGTCCCTCGGGCGGCTCCTGGCAGCAAGCGGTGACCTGTGGTCCATAATCACGGGGGTCACAGCTATCGCTCGTGCGTAAAACGGAGGCTTGATGGGGCGGTTTACTGCCCGCCCACTATGCTGCCACAGCTACTGCTCCTGACTGGACGCAGGCTGGATGGAACGGAGGGGGGCATTTCACTGCCCGCCCACCACACGCCGCTGCCCCGTTCATTCTCAGTGGGCCACTGAAGGTGAACAGGACGGCAGGGGGTAGCATTGTAGTGTGCCTTGGATGGCTGCCTGTTGAATGGGGGCAGTGGTGGGCGATTCACTACCCGCCTTTAGTCGCACCATGTTCATTCTCGGTGGGCAGACGCTGCAGGCAGCATACTGTAGTGGAGGTGACTGTGTGGTGGGCGAGTGACGAACCCACCCTCGCCACTCCCATTCGATCTCAATAGTAAGGCTGCATGTACTGTTACATACATAGCAGGAAGTTGTCTCTCATTCAGCACACCAGACGTGCTGACAATGGGTGCCTTCCTGCTGTGATAGCGTGTACAGTGCTGTGTATATAAGCTCATCTTAACCTTTTGTCTTCACCCTTCAAGAATGTTTCTAAAACACAAATCTGATGCAAGTGCTGGTGATATAGTAAAGAAGAGAAAAACCATCACCATTGAAAATAAAGTAGAAATAATAAAAAGGTCAGAGAATGGTGAAACTCCATCATTCTTTGGCAGAGCACTTGGTTACAGCCGGTCAACAATAGCACTTATTAAAATAACGTACCTGTTCCGACTTATATACAAATTCAACTTAAGTACAAACCTACAGTCCCTATCTCGTACGTAACCCGGGGACTGCCTGTATAATAGATATCTGTAATTATACTTCCAATATTCAGAATCCAAGTTAGAGATACCTATAATTACATTTTCAATAGTTTAAATTTGGACTGTACATATCTGTTACAGATATCTATTCAATTCAATTCAATTCTGTTTATTTGTATAGTAGTCTCTACTGAGTGTAAGTCCAGAGCACAGTGACAGGTTCTCAGGTAAAATGCCAATACAAATTGCTAACTAGATAACGAGTACACATAAAGATGCAGAATTGTTTAAACAAACAGTGATATAACACAGTTTGAAACATAAATGGAACCTAACAATATCTGTCCATTAATTAAGTTAAACTATCTAACCCAGTGACAAAGGATGCACAAACCAGTGTGTTTCTTTGTGCCGGTCCCAAGCCCAGATAAATGGGGAGGGTTACGTCAGGAAGGGCATCCAGTGTAAAATTTTGCCAAATCCATATGCGGACAGATGATCCGCTGTGGCAACCCCTAACGGGAGCAGCCGAAAGAAGAAAAATAATTAAGTTAAACTATCTGTAATTACATTTTGTCAAGTCAAAATTATATTTTTGATATATTTAATGCAAACATATGAAAAATATCTGAAATTCGAATTGTAAATAGTAAAAACATAATTTTACACATCTGAAATAAACTTGCATTAATAAAAATGTAACTACAATAATCTACAACTGAATGCATTGAACTTAATTATGGAACTATGGATATCTGCAAGTCAAATTCTGACTAATGTGGAGATAACTCAGATAGGAAATAATAAGAGATGTGACATAAATGTTAAAACATCTGGCCCAATTCAGCCACACCTGTGAATGTCTTTATATATCCATACAGTCAAATTCTGTAAACATGAGATGTGAACAGAGAGAGAGAGAGAGAGAGAGTGAAGCATATAGTATATGACAGAAGGCTTGACAGCACAAGATGGATCGACTGGTAGCACAAGGCAGTTAAGGCCATTTCTTCTGTTAAATTAAACTACTTCTCTTTCAATCTAATGGGTGTTGTCTAAGTTTGCTCAGGTTAGTCAATTGCCCTCTTCAAAGAAGATATAGAGCTGCACATTTATCACTGAATGGCCTTCATGATGCCACACTCCTTAAGTTGTACAAGAGAGATGAAGCCCCTTTTCTAACTCCAGCTCAAGGGGTCTTAAATTACACCACAATAAACAGAATTAAAGATACAAATACTTCACACAGATAACAGAAAATGCAGCTCTTCATCTATTTGGTTAGTCTACTTCACATGTTTGACTGTGAAAATCTTGCATACTGAAAAGCACACAAGCCTACTGATTAGTCATATTAAACAGTCCTGTAAGAACCTTATCCTGGGGGGAGACCGTCTGCCACAAACTGTAAGCTTATATGCCTTTTATAAATTAAGAGCATGGAAATTTTTGGATTTCTAATTTTTAATGCATATCAAAAACATTATTGTTCATACATCCAAAACAAATAAAGATTATAAAAAAAAATGTTAAATGTACGTAAGAAAAAAAACACACACAGAAGCATACAAGAAATATCTGTAATCCCTCGTTAAACCCTCAAATAGGGTATGGGGGTTGGGATTTGAATAAAGAAATATCACGTTTAGTTTTAACTAACAAGCTGTTAACTTTTCTGAATTTCTGTAAGTGTGATACGTTTTCCATCTCATTTCATTTTTGCATGTAAAATAAAACTTGACATTTATTAAATAAAACGATGAAAGGAACAACAGCAGTTAATGGTAAACGTATAGGAAGCCGGGCCTATGCATAGAACTGCACCAGACCAGCATTTGTATAACTGCTTACCTTTAGGTCCCGAATCACCTTTTTCACCTTTGACGTAGGCTGTAAAACAAGAGAAGACAGTGTATCAATCATACTGTATTAAAGATCTTATAAAAGTGCTCACTAATGACTATATCAAAAAAGTATTGATAGTATTTTAATAAATAATGACTATCAACCATTTGTTTTTGATTTTGCAGAACTTGTGTCAGACACTCATTCTTTGTTGGCATGGCACCTTTCACCATAGTACTGTACTTTCCCAGTGTACTTCTCAAGGTAAAAAACAAAATAAAAAAAATCAACAGAAGGTAAGATAAAGTACACCCAGTTCCTCCATTTTCCAAACCTGAATAATCAATCTCTACGCTTACAGAGAGCTTAAACCCATCACTACAGTATTGGTGCAAAGAAGGAACCAAAACTGGATATTATAGGGCACATGCATGCACACAGTGGGTCCAATTGTCCATTTATTTTCAAAAGTGGGATTCAGTGTCAGTCAGAGGACAGGAATCAATAACTAATGGAATGTGAGTTCATCACAAGGCATACTCATACTTATTCAGAGTGAGTAAATTTAAGCACTTTGAGATAAGGGAGGAAATTGGAGTTCATGAATTTGGTGACACAATACAAACTTCATGCAT
This sequence comes from Polypterus senegalus, assembly GCF_016835505.1. Classification (NCBI taxonomy): domain Eukaryota; kingdom Metazoa; phylum Chordata; class Cladistia; order Polypteriformes; family Polypteridae; genus Polypterus; species Polypterus senegalus. Next base: position 297,078,259 of record NC_053154.1, read on the forward strand.
ACAGAAACGAGACCAAGAATTGTACCCTTGAAAACGTGAGGTAGGAGTGCTAAACAACTGTCACCCATAATTTAATGTGTAATTGGCCTCATCAGGCTAAACCAGACTGTTGTCACGCAGATGCATCATACCTTTTATGCTGTCTGACTGAAGTTCCGCTTTCAATGTTTCTTTCACAAGCAACCGAATGTTACTGTCACTTTCCCCGACTGCCAAGTTGACGCCTGATATTGATCTTTCTAAGATAGGATTTTGGCCGTTTATATCTGTAGAAACCACACGGCTGGAGCGTATAGTGTCACTTTCAAGCTTTGCCACACGATTCTTCAATTTATTGACTTCTTCAGCTGCAATATAAAAAAAGGCTTGTCACACTTCCTTACAAATCAGCACTCCAATTTATATCCATTAAGAAGGTAAATTATTCTTATATTCCCATTTCTGGCTGTTTAAAGCCACATCAGTACACCAAAGAAAGAAACTCATATTGCAAGTAGGTTTTGTAAGACTCAATGGTATATACATTATATGCTATGGAACCTGTAATATCCCATTATGGGTGTATGACAATTCCTGGCATTTTATTCTGCTCAGTTTACTTAGAACCTAATTATATGTACCATTACTATGATAACATCAGTTCATCACCATCATAGGGCCTTCACATGTAATGTCCACCAATGTTTTCTGTCTTTCTTTCATGGCTATTGCTGGCTACATGACATAAGAGTCATATAACGTATTGTATCATCATGCTCTGCTAAGCCGGTAGCACACAGCTTCTGGTATCCTAGCTTTGGGATAACTTGAATTGATTACTTGTGTTTGCTTTGCTGATTTTTAGTTAATGGCTAGCTTATTTTCTAGCTTGGCTTTTTTCACTTTGCTTTAATTTTTTTACTTTACAAGTCACTAGCCTGTAAAGTTAGAAGCTAAAGGATGGGCATAAAGTGAACTCTCAATGGTTTGCCTCACTAATCGAATGTGAACTGCCCACACTTTAGGGATTTTTACAGCACAAACTCCTCTCTTTGACTTGTCTCCATGTTGCTAAAGAAACCCTGATGACCCAGAGACAGGATGGTTGGATAAAAGACACTGATGGGTAAGTGCACAAATTACTGAGAACAAAACTAAAATTGATAAATAAAGCAATAGGTATGACGTGAGATTTCAATGTAAAAACGCAGAACAATAAAACATATAAATACACAATAAAAAGGGCACTTTAAATGACAATCTACACCATGAAACCATAACTCAAGTGCACAATGACGATAGTCTGTCTTCAGGAGTGAAACCCCAAAGCATTCTCTCCTTAAGTGTTCAATTAAGACACATAAACATATCACAGATTAACAGGACAAGAAAATATATTTTATTTTTTATAATGGGGTATTCGAAGTCCAGATTTAAACTAAATGAAAAGTTTCAACTGGACATGAAATGTGCTATTTATATTTATGAACCTATAAACATAAGTGGAATTAAGCAATTTATCATCGAGAGAAGCAGGACAAAATTTCTCCACCATAAAGGGAGAGGTTGATGAACAATTACAGGAAACAGTTGGCTGAGGAAGCAAAAGGTGGAGTTACTGAATCTAAGGATGCTGGGCATTGTTTTTTCCTTGTAATGTTTTATGTTATTTCTTCACTCCAAAAATCTGACTCAGTATCAAACATATGCAAAAAGCTCAGTTCATTAAATGATGTTAATAGTTATGTATTTCTTCTGACCATAATGTATATCACTAACCTAACAAACAAGCACATTTTCCATGCCTGAAATACAACAGAAAAATGGAAACAGCATCGTGCGCAATATTTTATAAACTGTTTAGTCTTGTCATGATCTTCTTACCTAGAGCAATTAAACCAAATAGTAACCCAAGGAGCAGGAGCAGTCCTAGAAGCAATCCCAAAAGCCACTTCCACCAGCTACAGCGGCCACAGCAACCTCCTCCTCCCCCTCCGCCGCCACCACCATAATCATCGTCTTTTCGAATTTCTGTGGAAAAGAGCAAAGAATGACTGGTTTATAGGCAGAACTAGAGGTCTGGGTCATACATCACTCATAATACTTATAAAACAAATTTGTTAAAATCCCAAAAACTTACAGTTTCAATTAGTTACATATTGAGTCATGTAGAGAAGGAAGCATCTCTTTGCCTTATTTTTAAAAAGCTTGTGTCACAAGTTCAGTCTTTGATAGAACTGTGTCATGTGGTTGTAACCACTCACCCATTTTATACGTTTTCATGTTCCAGAACAGATTTGTGGCGGGATTAAGTCAGTCCCGATAAGAATTATGTGAGGTGCCGGCCCACTGCAGGACACATGCACACTCTGCCATTTTAGTGACCTTGGTTAACCTAATAGCTTGCTATGAGAGGAAACCACAACTTTCTGAGGAAATGCTTGTGAGAATGGGGAGGACTTGCAAATCTCACTTAGCCAGAAATCAAAGTATGGCCAGGAACCATGAGGCGCAGACCATGTGGTATTCAAGAAGAAGTTAAAGAAACTTTTTTATTAATGTCAATTGGTCAATTGAATCAAAACTAACAGTAGGAATTAAATATTTCACAAACTAAACTATTTTGTTTATTTATTTTCAAAGTGATTATTAAAATTAAAATGAAGGTATGTTTAATCCAAAAAGCATGGTATTTTACTGACCAAACCTACATTTCTGAAAACTTACTTTGAGTCATACTTCGGAGTGTATGTGAAGATTAATTTTCTGTGCCTGCTTTCATAACCATGAATTCAATTGGTAAAAGTGCACACAGTTGAGCCAAATAAAATTAGACTAAAAACAAGAAAATAAGGATAGTGATTGTGAAGGATGGTTGGATTCTCAGGAAATTATGACTTTTGGGGTTATAAAAAACAGCTGTTTACAAAGACTGGGGACAAGAAAACTATTTGCCAGAGTTCACATACAAAGAAAAATTACATCATGATTTAGCTTCCTGCTCCTCCAGGTACAACAAAAGCCATTCTCACCTGCATATGTTGCTTTGTCCTTGGTGGAGACTTTATAGGAGCCAACTAAAAAAGATGAAAGGCATAAGAGAGTGGAATTTATATGAAATGTCTAGCTATAAAAACATGTACAGACAGCAAATAAAAGAACATTAATAGCCCTGTGAGGAAAAAAGATTAAAGATTTTATAACACTACAATATTCACAGATGGTTTAGGCAATACTCCAAATTCCACAAAACACCATGTCCCCAATGATATGCTGAAGTCATGGGGTCTCTGCTCTTTGATTTTCTCTTTGATCTATAGCCTATTATCATTCATAATGAGTTTTGAGAAGGTGGGCAGTGATGGTAACACATATACAATTAAGTTGGATGTTTTCTAACTAAAATTAATCTTTGTTTTTTAATACTATTTTCTTCAGCATGGAGCCAGAGGCTAGTGTGTTGCATGTTTGCCAAACACAGAAGCATGAACTACTACAATTAATTCTGTATTATTATGACTGATGTTAAAATTTGCATTTTTTTCTGTGTTTTGTTGCTGGCAACACTTGGATTAATCAAAGCACTGGACCCCAGCGTGGACCTTGACATTACAACATTTAGGCATCATCCCAAAACTCCAGGAGGGTAGTCATTCTAAACTACCTATTTAATCCTTTTGAGGTTTCATTTTTGTGAAAAATATCAACATCCTTTTTTTACTCAAACTGTGGAGGTGCTGTTTTCAAAATGCATTAATCTGTTGGCACTGTTTTTCAGCAGCACTCTTATTCTCACTTTCTTTTGACAGCTCAAAATCCTCATCTGACAGTGCGCAATCAGTGTCAACAACAACATACAAAACACCTTCCACAGAGGATTTCTTTTGATGAAAGTGGCTGCCAGCATCTATTACCATACTGTAAGGAAAAGGAATATTTACCTTGCGGTCTCTGCTGCCATCTAGTGGATAAAACTAAATAATACAATTAAGGAGACTTCTATTGACATTAGCCTCTACCCTTTATTACCTACGCCTTTTGTCACCAGCCACTTTGAAACTCTTACTAAAAGTTGAGTCAACTTAATGAACGTTCAGTCATCTTTTTCACAACACTAGTAATAGTTGCTTGCTTCTAGTTAGAACCAGTGGACAATCCACTATCAATGTACTGATAATAACCTGTAACCACTAACCACTAAACCAATCCAAATCTGTACAGGCTAAAATGGTACTTTGGGAAGACATTTCTCTTAATTGTAGCTCTTCTTTTTATGATATGATAACAATGTGTGGCAGGAGGGGTCCTGTTCAAAAAAGGTACACAACATCATCTAGTCTGTTATTAGTAGTTCTGGCCAGAAATTAAATTTCTTCAAAAGAGAAGTGATTTGTCTCAGTCATACAAAAGCAGAGAACCTCAGAGAAAGCTAAGCAGCTATCCTATGTTTGTGATAATACCAATACTCTTCTACAAACTGTATCCATAGATGCTGATGCTCAGTGATGCTTATATTTAGAACAGAGAAACTAATGACACCACCATCAAGTCAACTTTAAACAAGTATAAACTGAATACACATAACATCTAGATGTATGAAAAAAGAGGTTCTTACAGCCAGCATTGGCTTCACTTTTCACTGCGGCGTCCGTGGAGCTTGACACAATCATCTTTTCCTTCTTCAAAGTGTCATCAGAAAAGGAGCCTGAGGATCAAAACAGTGTGTGTTTAGAAACTACTATACAAGTAAATTATTCTGCTCACAATCAGTATAGAATAAGCTGTGGAAACTGGTTAACAGGCCTTTATCTGCTTTGTACACCTTCAGATCTTGATATTCAAGGATATGATAATTCAGGGAGGTTCACTTAGCTCATGACAGGCATATTAGGGCAAGACACCACTCACTCACCAATTTAGGGTAGCCAATCAGAGTGCCCTGATGTCTCTGGGATTTGGCAGACACCCCATGTGAGCATAAGCAGACAAGTAAGCCGGCCAAAATTTGATCTCGGGACTTTAAACCTGTAGCACTAGTAGCCAAACCACTTTGCTGCTTACCATTTCTCTCTTAGAATACTGTAAGTTAATCTTAGTATGTCTTATGTTAATAAGGACCAACAGTTTCTCCACAATGATCACCAAGCATCATTCTTACTAGTATCTAAACTTATAATATCAGGTGGCAACTGAAACATGTGTCCAGCAGCATAATTTATAAGTGTGCACTATGTAGCATCTACTGTAGTTGTTGCCTCTTTACATTCATCTATTTTTTTAAACTTCGTTTTATTTTAGGTCTTTTGGGGAGCTAAAGCCTACATAAAGCAGAAAGCGTCCATGAGCAGGCCAACAGTCTGTAACAGTTTATTACAACAGACTTTGAAACAGCTGGTTGGATATGGTAGCTTTTCCAACAGGATGGGACACACAAATGCAGCATTTTCAAAGCATTCTTTAGAAATAAAAACAGGTGATAATCACAGACCCAACCCAAAGCACCTGTCAACTGTACATTTTCTGGGGTTCCAAAGAGAAGTCAGTCCATAAATAGAGAGATTTGGCGGTGGCTACTCCACCCCTATCAATAACCGTGTCTCTTGAAACACAGGCACTCATGTAGCCCTGGACTGAAGCCAGACCACCCACTTCTTACATGCAACAACACAAGAGAGTTGTCAGAATAACTTTATTTTTTTTAAAATGCAATTTGTTCATGTTGGCTCATGTTAATGGAAAAAGGCATGATACACATTTAAAAAGATGAGCTACACTGCTATTTCATATGGGAAGATATTAAAAATCAGCAGGCCACAGATGGCATGCTGGGATACTTACTGCCAACGCCATTGGTGGTGGCGGTCGTGAAGAGTTTGCCACTGTCCTTGGCCATGATTAGCAGCTCAGTGTCTTTCTTGGCCGGTGCATTCTCTTTTTCCAGCAGCACAAACTTGTAGTCTTTTCGGAAGACGTCATCATTAAGATCCCTGGTTTGGGTGACTTTGGAGACAGAGTGACAGATAGAACATGTTCAAGCCACTTATTTATGTAGCATTGTTAATTAATAAGTAAAATGTTAATGTCATTATACTGCATTTTTAAGTTCATCCATTTATTTTTTAAACATGTTATTCCCTTGCAAGTAATTGGCGGAGCTGGTTAGGATACCATTACATTATCACTCACAGACCCATAATCAGCCCCTCTGAGCCCAGTTAGGATCAACAATTAACAGAGTATTTCAGGGATGTGGGGGAAAAAAAGAACCACAGAAAGAAAGTGAATTGGGATACCAAGGAACATGGAGACATCACAAAAACAGTGAGCAAACTTGGAACCTTGGACTGTGCAATTATGCTAAACACTTCACCACAATATTCTTTTGCCAAATTGTTTTATGACAAAGCTTCAATTTGGAGCCATTTTGTAATCATGTTCTCTTTGCTTGGGCAGCACTACCTACACAGCATATCCTGACTGGGCTTGAGGGGCACCAGTTCATGTGTACACCCTGCAGAGTGCGGACAGCAACCATCTTAACCAATCGAGCCAAAGTAGAACGCCTTCATTCAAGTAACAAATCAGCCTTCCGATTGTAAGCCTTTCTTCTTTTTTCCCTACACTGCATTTCCCTACTGGGCTTTTGGGAAACATACTTGGATGATACAAATGAATGAATAATAAAAAAAATACATTTACACTTAAATTAAATAAAAAAGAGATTATACTGCAAAAACTAAAAACTAGTTTAAAACGGCTAGAGACCATGACAACCAGGAGCCTCTTTGTCATATATTGATCTTTGGGCAGCCGAAGCTTAGACCTTTCATATTAATAATTTCAGCAGAATCATTTCAACACCCTCTGACCCTCACAGCCCCACTCCAAAAATAATGACAAGCACCATCAGATCATTGGAGCAAAAACCAACTCACCAGTGGTGGTGGATACTCCAGTGCTGGCCAAGGTAGGGGACTGTGCCATGTAAGCCATGTTTTTCTGAACTCCGTAGCCTGCAAAGAAAGGACAGCCATGTTACTGCTGCATTACTCCCAGCTGACATGTAAGAGGGCAATAAGGAAGACTGTGTAACAAAGACACTTTTCAGTAAAAGTGATTTACTGAAGTGGCCTCCTCACTTCTTTAGTTCAGATGCTTTCAAAGTTACACTAAAATTGTGCTGTCAAAGCCATACCTTACTGTATCTAACTCTATCAAGAAAAATATAACAAGACAGCAGGTATGTAACAAAAGAGGACAATAAAAATGGGCCCCTCAATGCCACCTTTGACCCGTTTTTGACAGGAACTGTTTTGCATCTTTAAAATCTCATTGGTCGCTGCCGCAGCTTCATTTAACCAAAATCAGCTTCATGCCTTAATGAACAGTCAGCAATACCAATGTGGTCATTGCTCGCCACCTACTGGTGCAAAGATGTTTATAGAAAATAACTGGAATGTTGGTGTAAAAATTTGAAAAAGCTGTGGGTTAAACATGGGAAAAGACAAGAAAAGAAATCAAAACAAACACAGCATAGGTGCCCTGTCCTAGGCTGTGACCTACTTGATGCCCAGTGCTGCCAGGATAGGCTCCAACCCCCAGCAGCCCTGAACTGAATTATAAGTGTTTCAGGTGCATGCACACTGACCTGTGGGGCTTTGAGGGACATTTGAGTTGCCGCTGGCGGAGTTTGTTCCCAGGTTATTCTGTACTCCATACACTGCAGAGGAAATGGGAGAATAGAGAAGATTTACTTGAAATATCCAAATACAGTTAAAGCCACCAAAAATAAACAAAAAACCACAAGGCTGAGCAGGAACAGGTGATGAATAAGGGAGGCTGTGACCTGCAGCCCCAGACAGCTGACACACTCACTCTGTCATTCTACAGGCACTGCAGTCAAAAGATGTAGTTTTAAAGTCCTCTGCCCCAGTCTACCATCAGAGGATAGTAGCTGCAGAAGGGCTTTACTTCAAGAGCAGCGGCACAGTTAGCACCAGACAATGTTGCTTGGCTAGATTTTGAAACCTCTTCTCACAGTAAGATGCCTTCCAAAAGACATTAACAAGAAATCAAGAAACAAAAAAAAAAACTGTTCCTCTCACCGGTGGAGCTGGTGCTGAGGGTGCTGGTCATTGGAGCTGAATTCAAGGTCAGATTGTTAGGCAGACCGTGAACTGTGAAAGATGTGAACACACAGGCTGGTTAGGTGCAGTTTAATGTGCCAACTTACCTGAAGAGACAGAAAAATGGGGCCTACCTGACAAGGAGGAAGGGGAGGTGGTGTTGAGCAGAGAAGAGCCAGGCGACAGATTAGTTGTGTTGTTAAAATAGCTGTATCCGTTGACCATTGACGAGCCTGCAGGGAGGGTTGAGTACATGTAGGAGGTGTAATCTCGCCCCATGCTGGGTGGCTCATTGAAGGCTGAAACTGAGATGGTGGGAGAGAGAAAGAAAAAGATAGATTATCATCACTGGTACCCGTATTGGATTGCAAATGTCATTTAGAGAGGGTGGCCTGCCGGCCTAGACGATTCCCAGAGCAAGTCACACAAATCACCCTGTACAGTCTGGAATACCTGTAAAGCACAAAAGTGCAACATACACCTTGTAAAAGCACAATATAAAGCTGTTTAAACATGAACAGCAACAGACATACTAACTGCAAACATAACAATGCCCATAACAAACAATCACACAAAATGGTGCTGAAGTGACATTGTTATCAGAACAATTGAAAAACAAAAAGAGGTTGTAAGAGCAACACAGGAGCCAAACAACCTCAGACAGGGCACCAGTGCATTGGAGGGTACATGTAGGAATTCTCTTCTTTCTGCATTCTTTTGTATTAGCATTCAAACATCTACAGCCCTGCATATGTGTGTGTGTGTGTACTCCTCTGTGAATGTGTTTGTGTTTATGTGTGCGTGTCTCCAAATAATTCCTTGTGTGAGTCAGACCAGTCTGTGTGTGTGTAATACCATGGGTGTGTGTGTGTGTGTGTGTTAGGGAACTTCTTGTAGTCTATATGTATTTGCAGTGCTGCTCACTACCATACTGCAGACAAATCTATTTTCTCAGCTTTACTGCCTTTTCTTCTGATACTGAATCCTAGTTTTAAAAATAATAACTTATTCAAGCAGAACAAGATGTGGGAGAAATATTCAAAATGCACCAAGTGGCACTGCAGCTCACATAAGTACAAAGGAAAGCTTCCAGTGAATCAAACTTCTTACCTGAGTGTGAGCTCTCCATCACCGTCTTGGTTTCCACACTGGCTTTTTTGGGAATGGGAAGTGTGTTTGAGGGGGATCTTGTTGGGCTCACACTGGCTGAACGACCTCCCTTCAGAAGTCTTTTGACATCATCTAGCTCTGTCCCTAGAAAAGTAAAAAAAATAAAATAAAAAAAAAAAACAGTTAGATATGCAAAGAGCTTTGATGAGGAGGCTGGCTGGGGCGATAATGACACCTGCATGGCATTTTGTGGCATTACTAACTGACAAAAACACAGGAAATGAGGGTACAATGAAGCTCAGTACAACTAACATTAACGGGTGATTATTTACAGAGAGTCAAGAGATAGGCAGCCTGACTAAGGAATGTATAAGTGAAATCAAGACGTCGAGGCTAAGTCTCATTTGGAATGAAAAGTTTCAGTACAGAAGGCCATATTGCTGTGTTTCAGAACAAGGTAGAAAGACTTACATCTTGTAGAGGGTGACGCGCTCTGCAGCCGAGCTCTGATTTCACTTTCTGAAAGACACAAATGACAGGCCATTAAAACACAGATGACTCAATAAACAAAAAGACAGAAGCACCTCTCCTGGCAATAAGTCCACCTTCAAAGCCAAGTACCATACCTCTGCTCTGACTTCTCCCTCTTGTGGCTGAAGTTGATGAGGTTGTGACTAAAAAGGCAAACAAACACAGACATGATTATTGCCACTAACATGCCTCGTGATCCAGACAGCAGAAGAAGGAAAAAAAATGTGTGTCTGTTGCGAACCTCTTCAGTCTACCCCAGATGGGGTTGCACAACAATGGCAAATTTTCCATTATAGGCTGCTGAGATTGTCAGCACATAGGCATGCACCACTGGTAAAGATTCAACTAAATGACTTGCCAATCTGTTACTGGGGATGTGCCAATACAAGTATATATGTAACTCTGTCCACTCCACTGGCAGTGAATGTCAGATGGCTATTCTACCAGCTTCAGGGGGAAACACAGTAAGTGACCTCAAATGGAACCTCTCAAGTGGAAGGACTGATGGTTTGTCCTGGGGAGGCAGACACTTGCAGTATGGATGGGTCTGGGAAAGGAACATTCAGTGGGTGCTGTGATTCCTAAAATCCAACCAGGAGACTGCATCAGAGCTCATATCGATATCTATGGTTGATATGTATGGAAAGCCCTTCTCTTAGCCTAGAGGTTTTGTCACTCACTATCCATAAGAGGGCTCAAAGGCCCAAGGCCCTGCCTAAGGGAGGCCTGGTTAGAGGAGGCATCATTAAGATGCTGAGTTAAGTTCACCGGATACCGAGACTTGGAGGTTTAATGTCCATTGCTTGGGTTTAGGTGGAATGGATGTTGATACTTTTGTTGCCATTATATTATATTATATTATAGAATTCCTCTTAGGCAGAGGGCTTTGCATTGTAAAACAGATTGGGAAGTTAGGGCCACATTGTGTATAAACTGTACAGTCAGTCAATGCTGGCTCCAAATAGTGCCACCTACATATGTGCTTTAAACATGCCTGGCTACTCAGCTGGCATGAATTCTGTGTGGATTTTCTCAGTCTGGCTGATTTACAACTAACAAGAAAGAGAGGCAATGTGTGTTGGACAAAGGGTTTCCTTGTAATGAATTTTATTTTACACACATTAGAAACAATGTAAAAATACAAGCTGCAGCCTTACTAAATTCTTTTCTGGTGTATTCTGGGGATGAATTTCCACTTGAACTTCCTGTGGGTAACAGAATAAAAGATGACAAAGGTCAACAATGAACAGATAATATCATATATTGTAGTAAAATTCAATTGTTTTGCAGTGTTGTACAGTAACGAAGTAGAAAATGAGACATTTTTTTACTATTGTACTATGGGCTTACCTTCATATCCACCATTGCGACTAATGATGACCTTCCTCTCCAGAGTGGAGACTGGGGAGTATGTCAAGGAGGAGCTGGAGCCTTGGCCCCTTCGTGAGCCTGTTGAGCTGAAATTCACTTTTGAGTTGCCCCCCCCAGTTGCTGCAATGACACAAGATAGGTATAACTTAGCCAGTTCTAACCCTGTCAGTAAAAAGCATACTTTAGAAAATGCCTCACATTATTCATGTAGGACAACAATAATGGAAATGGATTATAGGCTACCACAACAAAAATCAATGGCCCACTGTAAATAAAACAGAACTCTAGAATCTCAGCAGAGTGACTCAAAGCAAAATTGCCAAGGAAAATGTACAAAGTATATGACACCACTGTAAACATGAGAGGCTTTATTTTAACCTATTTTAACTGTAACTTTATAAGAAAAATTAACGTCCCAGATGAAGCTATTCAGAAGCCAAGAACATTTTCACTTCATAAGGAAAATCACCCTCTATAGAAACCCCATGGCTACTGTAGTTCATTATGATGTGTCAGAAGATGGACATAATGATGTGGAGCCAACTGGACTTTAAACCTGTTCACTGCAATATTTGAGGGAAAGTCATCTCATAGAGAATATACTATTAAATTTAAAATGTGTTTCATATTATATACTGTAATAACAGCATTAGTGACTGTGGATGTGCTAAGAACTGCTATTTCGTCCACACTGTTACAGTCCAAAGTGGGTTCCCTTCTTGCACCCATTCTTTTGGCATAAGCTCAATATTCTGGAAAAATATGGCATAAATGGTTAGAAGTTTGTGTTAGCTCATACTTGATGACACATAGCTGCTGGTGCCCTGTGACAGGACTTTCTTTTCCATTCCCAGCCCCGCGCTGTTGGATGTTGAACCTCTCTGGCCACCGCTTATACTGCTGCTAGAGCCCTCTGGTGGACAAAGAAGAAAGAAAAGTTCTGGTCAGCAGAAGTCAGACAGTAAAGAAAATAATCATCAGTAGGATGTTCCTTTAATGTGGGAAGTGACCTCCTTTACATCTTCTATAACTCTGTGATGGCCAGTGCTATTTTCTACACTGTGGTGTGCTGGGCTGGTAACATCACTTTGAGAAAGACCCACCAAAGCAACAAGCTAATTAAAAGGACGGGCTCAGTTATGGAACACACTTGGGACCCCCTGAAGGTAGTAGCACAGGAGAGAATTAAAGCAAAACTGAGTGCCATTATGAACATTATGCACATTTACTTTCTGGCACACTAACACTGAGGACCTTTAACCAATGAATCATTCAACAGAAGTGTGTCAACAAACGCTACTGGGACTCCTTTACACCAACAACAATATGCCTGTGACTGTGAAGGCAGAAGTGTTCTTTTCTTTCTTTTTAAAATTTTCTTCCTTTATAGTCATTCTGGTGTGGGTTCAAATAAAGTTCTATCTTTAATATATTATTAACATCATTATAATTACACCATTAATCAGTCAATTAAGGAATTGTTATGAATAACTGAATTAACAAAAAATTAAATAAATACAGAAATACCATTAATGTTTCATCCAAACCATAACACCCCAGTAATAATAATAAAAATGAATGAATTAGTCAATCAGTCATTTAATTAAACAGCTTATGATGACTCACTCAGTTACATTGACATGTGTTATCAATGTAGACTGTGCAATTCATACTTTTATGATAATAATAATAATAATACAACCCAATAAACCCAAATCTGTTGGTGATTGCTTAATTAGTTAATTAATTTGTTATCTTATGGATTATTTCTTAAATTATTTATTAAATAATTAAATATATTGATCAGATATGATTCTAGCAGCAAGTGTTCATTGTAACACCATCATTAATATAATCAAAGCAAAAGTAATAAAAACACAATTTAACAATAATAATGCTTATAAGGATATTACTACTGCTACTACTACTACTAATAATAATAAGAATAAACTTACTGAGCCAATTAATTTATGTACTATTCTCTTTGGCACTCAAATGTGTATTATTACAAATAGAATGAATTAAGTGACATGATTTAATAACTAATTAAAACCTCACTCATCACCATTATTATAATAATTATTACTATCCTACTACTTGTAACAGCATTTCCAATTTCTGCCTCATGAAAAAACGCAACATTGAACTAATAAAATTGCCAGCTATTACTCTAACTAGCAGTGCTCCTCTATGTTTCTGCACATTTAATCCTCTCACTGCTATCTTTGTGGTGGCTGCATGGAAGACGACAGATGAGTCCTGACTGGCCACAAGACTTCACAAACTCAGTGACAATTAATATGAAAATCAAACCTGCCTGTACACAGCAGAAGGATTTACAAGAGTCAAAATTAAGAAGGCATATGATGCATATTTAATCACACAGGAACACACTTGACTTACTAGGTGGTCGTGTTGTTAGTCTGGTAGTGGTGGTGACTGTTTCAGTGAGAACTGTGAAAAGAAAACAACACACCTTGAAAAGAATGAATCTTTTTTCAGGCACTAAAACACATCAAACTGTAAACTGCATAAATGTTAAGTATTTTAAAGACTCTTACTATTTTAGTATTTTAAACAGCTCTCTTACTATCAAAACAAAGAACCACATCATGATCAGCTAAAAGGTTAACGTATATGGGGCAGATTCCAGTGGCATCTATTACACTTAAGCCCTTCATATATATCTCACTCATTTTCACATCAGTCCATCTTACATAGTGAGTTTGTTTACTATCCTTCTATTTATCTAAACATATATTGTAGTACCCATAACAGCTATCTATACTATATTGTGTCTTTTCTAATCTATCTTTCTCTTTGTGGCGACCAGCAGCTAATGGATTTTACTCACTTAAATTATCCATAATTTTCAAGCCTACTGGACTTGTAGACTGCAGAAAAATCTAATTGTATTCTTAGTTTTATTGTGTCTTTCACGGAAAACACTATAAAAAAAGACTTTACATGTACAGCAGCAGGCTCCAAATGTAAAGCTCAAGCAGTCCAGGTGGAGGGAGCTGGAAGGAGTTGTTAGGAGGTGCTATTTGAGTGTTATTACTCACTTGCTGATATTTTTGTTTATCTAAACAGACCCAAACAAGCAAGTATGAATAAATAGAAGTGGATGGCGGAAGTGTGAGTGAGGACTGCCTGGTGCTCTGAATGTGAATGAAAACACCAAAGCTAATAAACACATCAATAAGACAACAACGTGAAGTGAACCTTCAATAAGTAACTTGTATCAAAGTAGACTTGTCCAAACAGAAATAACTGAGAAAAAGCCCACACACCAAAAAGTGACATGTAGATGCTTAGTGATTACTATATCATGCCTATAATACACACATTATATAGTAAACTACCAACTTAAACCTTTCCAGTTCCAAACCTGATTATCTCCAGCAATAACAAGCCTACAATTGCAACATAAATCTCAAGACATAACCCATCCCTGGAAAGAATGCCAACTAAGCTACATATACTCACGCCAGGCCAATTTGTATTTTTGATGTTGGAGAAAAAACAAAGCAACTCAAGAAAAACATATTCAAACATGGAAGCAACAAGCCAGATCCACAAAGAAACTAACAGAGAACCTTACTAAGTAATTAACCTTCGTGTCACAGAGCACAGTCAAGGTATGTTTACTGAGCAAATCACTAAGTAAATAACATTAATGTTAAGTAACCCCCTTCACAGTCAACTTAAATGCATTGAACCTAAACAGTGCCACTTTACTAATCAAATAATCTTATTTTATGTGTGGTCACTGTCACAAATAGCTTTACTGGGCAAGGCAACTTTCTTCTTGTATTTTTCATAGTGCACAGAAAAATGAGTAAGGGAGAAGTGGAGTGTGGGATTTGAATGGCTTCTTTAAGGAAGTAAGTTGGACTTCACGTTTTGCACTCTGGCAGTTTGCGAGATGCTGACCGTGTTGTCAGCTTGTCTGTTGTGTTCATCCAAAGGCAAATGTTACTGCTAATTGTTATGTCATTTCAGTCCATCTTATTGTAATATAGTGCTCTCAGGCTGTCGTTCAGTCACTTTTTCAGCAAAATTATCAGGCAGTGCAAATCAGCAAGTACCACCATTGACTCCACACACAGTACCAGTAGACTGTCTAATTCAGTCTCACTTTCTCAGAGTTGCTGATACAAGTCTGAGAGATCCACATCTGACAATCACACTGGATTACAAATTTACTTCATATCTAGGAATGTACTTTATATAAGGATGATTTGGAGACCATGACACCTATATTACTGAGGTACCATCAACTGCATCAACAACCAGCAGGCTGTGACAGAGTCACTCACCTTTTGTTTGTCCTTCCTGGCTTCTGGAAGAATTTTTACTCTTTTTGGTGTTTAAAACGTCCATTCCATGTTCTCCTTTTGATAAAAAATAAAAAAGCAAACAAATTAATAAAGACATGACTGAATTAACGAGTGAGTAAATAAACAAACAAACAAGTTCAGACCACAACAATTAGTAGATATATAGATTAGATTTGATGACACACAATGAATTTAGCAATGGCACACACTACTGAGTCACTTAAAATGTAAGATAGACTTTAGACATGAAGACATGATATAGGTAGATAGACAGACAGATAGAAAAGGCAATATGCAGATATAACTCCTTATATAACACCTTCCCCATGCTCAAAGCTCTTCACAAATATTCAAAAGAATGCTGAGCACTGGTAGTATCCATCCATCCATTATCCAACCTGCTATATCCTAACTACAGGGTCATGGGGTCTGCTGGAGCCAATCCCAGCCAACACAGGGCGCAAGGCAGAAAACAAACCCCGGGCAGGGCAGGGCGCCAGCCCACCGCAGTTACTGGTAGTATGTCTTCACAGATCATCAAGGGGGATTCCAACATTATGTGAGTGTTGATGCATCCCTGTGCTCAAAGCTTTATGGGATCCCCCCCAACTCTCTGGTGGAATGTCACTGCATTGACTTTAAAAGATCACCAACAGTGTTTTGGTTCCACTTCAAACATTGTCGATGACAATAAAGAAATCATATAGTCTGTGATAGTGTGTAGCACCAAAAGCACAAGGATAGGGACAGACCAAGAGAACAGGTAAATATTTTGGTTTAATTTAAATCCCTTCCTTAACAAATTGTCTTTTAAAAGAATTGAGTATGCCAATCTGATTACTTTAGGGAAGCCATTTCAATGTCTGAGTGCATTAGAGCTGAAGGCTTTTGTCATTCATAGAATATAGGTTAGGGTTAGTTTAGACACAACATTATATTCAACCTCAGTGGACTTCAGTGGGGAGACAGGATTGTACTATAGCAGGAGTCTACTGATGTAACCCAGTGCAAGGCTATTTAAAGCTTTATAGGTTAACAATAGGATTTTGTATTCAATCTGATAAGACACAGGGAGACAGTGGAGGTAGAAAAAGAATAGGCTTTACGTGTTCAAGGCTGAGGGTCAGAGTTTTGAATCAGCTGCAGCAGAGATAATAGACTACAACAGACAGTGAGCACTACAGAGTTACAGAGGTCAATGTCGAGTGTGATGACAGCATGGACAACTTTCTCAGTATCAGAATGGGATATAAATTAGGAGACATGGAATATGTCGAGGAGGTGGAAATAAGAAGCCTTTTTTCCTAATGTGTTTTATGTGAGTGAATAAGAAAATAAATGCATAATTCCAACAGAATTATCTAGAGTGAATGAAAAATAATTTCCTTAGGCTGGGATTTAGTGCCAATTGACATGAATTGTGTTTTGTTGTAGTTAAATCTTGCTCTATATAGCATTCAACTCATGAGCTGAGGGATCGCTAATCCACTTTTAACACTGAAATAGATATGAGTATCGTCAACATAAAAATGATACTCCGGTGCAAAGTAATGAGTAATATTTCCAAGGAAAAGTATGTAGATACAGAAAAGCAAAGGGCTAAGAACACAGCCTTGGAGAATTCCTTTCGTGATTTGGTGCTAAACTTAACCCACTGTTTTCAAGAATAACAAACTCTTGGCCTTCAATTGGATGAGACTTAAACCACTGGAGGGCTGTGCCAGAGATACCAGAGATGCCCGCCATTATAGGTAATAAAACATTGTGATTGACTGTATCAAATGCTGCACTGTGGTCTAATAGAATTAATCTGCTTCTCTTTTGACCAGAGTCTGCTCTCATAAGTAAACCGTAGCTTACTAAACAGAGCTGTGGTATGCTCCTCAAGCCACACGCTCTTCTCTGTAAAAAAAATTATTTCAACTTTCTTTAAGGATTGTTATATTCTTGAGTTTTGCTGCCCTTTCCATCTGGATTTGGATTCTGATTTTGTTTCACTTTCCTTGTGGCTTTTTAATGAAGGTTCATCTCTTGCTGTTGGTAATTTCTCTGAGAACTTGTGGTTGCTGCCTGATTTACAAAGTGTTTTGATGATTTTTAACACTGTGTACACCTCATTTTAAGCACCTTCGACTGTCTCCTCAGAAACTTTACATCAGTGACATTTGCTGGTGTTTAATGTAGAGATGTGCTGCCTGAGCTTACCTTGGAATTCCCTACATTATTTGATAGCCTGATTGGACTCTGCTGACTTTTTGTAATCTTACACTCTATTTCTGCACTGAAATCAACAATTAGACATCTGTTTGCCTCCAATTAGCTACAAACTGAAGCCTGCCTGGCCCTACTAATTCTTTTTTGTATGTCTTATATTGTTATCTTCAATATTTTATTGGATCAAATGGCTTTGTCGCCACCTGCCCACCCTTCAGCTCTGTGGTATAATTCAGGATAACATTCCATGTAAGCAGTCGGCTAATGCCACAGTAGACTATGGTGAAATGCTGGCCTCTGTGGGCATGCTCATACTTTCTATGACCATATGAAGTCTAAGGGAGATGCACTGACTACAAAATGGAATGTACATTATGACAGAAATAATCAGAATATAAGTTAAATATACAGCCTAAGATTTCTATCTAATTATATGTTGTACATAAACAGATAAATAGGACTGCATTAGTCACAGAGCTCCAAGTGTAAGGCACTATATGTAATAAAGACTAATTCAGTCAAACTTTATCTTACACAGTGCCACCACAAAGCACAGTCAAGGTTGGATTTAGCCAAGTACTCTAAAAAAGTCAGGCCTGAAGGGGCCTCTATTATTTGTATCTATCTGTTATAGTTTTACAGTACTTGCATATTTTTACGTTCTAATTTTTAAACCTCCATATCTTGGCACAAACTTGCAAGGCTTAATCGTAGACTCTGTTAACACTTGTCTTGCTTGTAAAGCTTCCCATACGTTTGGGCCTCATTACGTCTATGTCCGGAGTACAAGCATACAGACCAACAATAGCATAAAAAGGCAACACACGGAAAAGCATAAAAATACATCAGTTAAGCCTATAAATATGCAAATTTAAGGTCAAGATGACCTGAAAGAGTTGGTAATCACATCTAAAAATAAGACACATAAATATGCATTGACATCCTGCCTTGCAATGAATTAAAGTCCTTCTTATCAAACCTTAGTCAGTGCTCTTTGGCCATCAGTCATATGCTACTGCAATTTCTACATTTGTAGCAGGGCTTCAATGAAATGTACTTCAAAGACACCATCTTAGTCAAAAGGCTTATTAGACACTTAGGTCAAAAGAGCAGGCTCATCTGGCTAACACTTTTGTTTTCTGTGTGGACTGCAGACTTGTGTTCATGCCCTAGGGCCTAGTGAGGTCAGCTCACAATAGGAGGAAAGCTGTGTGAACAAAAACCAGCCTTACATTAGACCTCATATTGTTATTCTCCAAATTAGTCACTCAATACTTAGCAAATATTTTAAAATATAGAACAAAATAATATTTTTATGGTTGGATATTATGGGTTGATATTTTTCTTTTCTGAGAGTGTACATGTTCCATGTGCAGTAAAATAAAAGCAGATACCCCAACCGGCCACAAGAACCGCTGCGTCCAATCCACTAAGACGAAAACAAAAAATTTATGTATACATTTATGTATACTATTTAGGCACCATTTTTCTTATCTAATTTTAGTTTGCTTTTCTTGGCATGCAATTACTTCTTTGGCAGCTTGTAAAACACTTTTAGCTACAGTACATGGTTTGTGAAAATGAGCTATAGAAATAGATGTTGTTGCTGTTGTAAAATGAGTTGTAACTGTTTCTTACATTGTACAGTAGCTTTCATCTGGTTAATGTGTATTAACATGCTGTATTTTCCTTGAAGCCCTGCTGCCACCAGAGGGCAGTGTAACTCCAGCAGCTCTGTGTCAATTACAGTTTGGTGCTTAGTATAAGATTTAGAGCACTCTTAAAAATCACTTTCTTTTCACAAAACATAAAGTTCAAAATGTCATTATATTTCACAGATATATTAATGTATACTTACAAGTACATCAATTCCATCCTAAAAAATACTGTATGGCCTTACTGTATGGATTTACTTTTGAAAAGTTTATTGTTAAATAGCTACCTGTTTCACAGTCAGAAAAAACTGCACTCATTGCGAAAGACTTTTTTGTCTTCCAATAAAATGAGAAAAATGTATGTTTTGTAAAAGAATATGGGCATCTAAAGGTACAGTAAATTGTTGAAAAACATTTTGGTAGTAATGATAAAACATTTTGAAAAGCAGGAAAATAATCAAATGATTAATATCAAATATAAGCTACAACTGAGGGATAACGTACTGGGGCAAAATGAATGCTGTTTAATTTTCTTTCTGTTCGCAGGTTGTTTTCTTCCTTTGCTCATCCATTCCCTTACATCTGTATGTTTTGTGCAGGACTAGCTATCGTTTGAACCGAATCAGCATTAAGCATCTTCTTCATTGGCACAACAGTGAAGAGAATGTTATCAATTCAATAAAAACATTAGCCTCACATCTACACAATTTTGTAAAAATATCATTCATTTTTTTCAGAGTGCTGTTTAATCCTTGTACTGGATGACAATGCACATGCTATGTGAAGAAAATGTGCATTATAAAAACAAGCACACATACTAAATTCCCATTATTTCTTGGTCATTTCAGGGCTAATTACTGTCATCCTTACTAACTCGAAGCATGTCATATGGCTTGCAAGTGGTAAGTTTTGTGTCACCCGGGGTCCGCTGGCCACTGCTATGGTCTGGGCTCCTGAAATTTGATAAGTTTAATAGTCAGGTAATTCACACGACAGTCCAATGATGGCACCACTCTGCTAGTACAAAGTATAATACTAAATATCTTTCTCCTTTGCTGGCCAGCCGGCCTTCAAAGGATTCACTACTTGTACCTGTTGTTATAAGTTATAGTCACAGGCCAAATAAATAATTGAGAGGTGATGGAATTTACAGCACAGGCAGCATTTTGGTCAACATAGCTTTGTTTTAGATTAGTGGCAGACTTGATATTGGAGAGTCCAAATTGGTAGATACCAAATGCGGAAAGGCCATAGTCAATTTCCATCAAGGTTTGCCCATTTCATATTGTTTTATGTGAAGAAAAAATAATGAGAAGTGAAATAAAGTGAAGTTTTTAGCCCCAAGATCTGACCTAGAGGAAACAACTTCATACAATTGGCGGGGATTTTTTTATTTAGTTTTACGTAGTCCGGAATTATTCAGAACCATCACTCGAGTATAGTGAACTGCAACTGTTCAGTGTGAATTGTGCTTGACAACAATAAATCTAATGATTGTAAAAAAAACCACAGGCATCTGTTTGGCAATAAGCAGGAATCATCTTACAGGTAATCAATCAAAAATAATGCTGTTATGATGAACACTGAAACAGTGAGTACTCAGAGGAAAAAGTATAAGAAGTGCTTAAAATGGAGTTTTTCAGATTTTTTTAAGCCCAAACTTTTGATATTTCTTGTCTTCATGACTGAACTGAATAAACAATTTAAAATGAATGGATCAGTGGCTATTTGTATCTGCTTTACTCAAACAATGGATATCAAACATTACTCTTGTTTCAAAATACTCATACTAGCTATTGAAAAAGAAATTTCTATTCATTTTGATAGATTTTATTATTCCTTGATAATCACCAACTGAACACTAGTGACAAAAGGAAAAGAATTCTGTTGCTACAAAAGTTTGTTTTACTGATCAGTGTAAGTCGAGATCTCGAAAGGTAGAAGCCTACTTTAGGTATCATATAGTGCCTTTCAAATTTCTTTCTGTGTCTACCTAAATAACTATAGAGTTTTATTTTACTGGAGTCACTCCACGCCTATCTATCTATCTATCTATCTATCTATCTATCTATCTATCTATCTATCTATCTATCTATCTATCTATCTATCCATCTATCTATTACATAGTGCCTTTCAAATATCTCTATGTATCTGCCTAAATATCTATACAGTGCTTTTTACATGTACTTATCTATTATATAGTGCCTTTCACATCTATTCATCTAAATACACATATAGCGTCATTTTGTATTCGTCCATCAATCTATCATTTCATTTTTATGGAGCCCAAGGCTTTAATTCTCAAATGCAGACAAAACCTCAGACACTCCCTAAGTAATCTGTGGTATGATTAATTTTTCAATAAGACATGTGAAACAACATTCATCATTGTCTCACGCATAAATGTGCAGCCTTTCTTCTTTGCCCAGGTGAATGATGTGTGTCCTCGGGCAGACAGTTGAGGTTAGCCATATCAGACTGCAGACTATGATTCAGAAATTAGGTTTGGAAGGACATATTTTTTTAATTTTTTGATAAAAGACAAGGTGTTGCCCTGTAGACCGAACTTAAGCCCACATAAATGTGTCAAAAATTACAGTACATTGGCGTTGTCGGCAGTTTACATATGTGCTGATTAGCGTCTTTATGGAGCACCACAAATTCTTGTAAACCACAAGTAAGTTGTGATCAACTGGCAAAGGCAGCACATTTGTCTACACAAAATGTGTGCAAAAAGAAATTGCCTTGGAATGCAGTGAGTACTTGTGCAAGTGTAAACACCTGATGTCACATGTCACCTTCCATGTGAGGCTTCATGAAGAGATGCAAAACAAAACTAAATGAGCCATCCTCTCTCCAGTCGCTCCTGAGAATATCCATTGACATCTGTGTTGTCAAGTCTTTCAGGTCACACCATTCTATGTGTTCAACTACCCAGTTCATGCTTTTCACATTCAAAAATACACTGTAAAATCCAGAATTTCAATGTGTATTGTTGTTGAAAGGACTGCACCTAACTTTACTGTAGTCTTTCTACTAATCTTGATTTAGTACTGCGAGTGGACCACACAACACTTCAGTGGCACAGAGGACTGAAAAGAAAGCAGATGGTCGTGCGTAACTGAGGGCAGAATTAGCTGAA
Organism: Polypterus senegalus; assembly: GCF_016835505.1. Taxonomy (NCBI): domain Eukaryota; kingdom Metazoa; phylum Chordata; class Cladistia; order Polypteriformes; family Polypteridae; genus Polypterus; species Polypterus senegalus. Next base: position 297,100,730 of record NC_053154.1, read on the forward strand.
AAATGTATAATATAATTGATCTCAAGTGTGTTACAGTGTGGAGCTAAGAAGATAATACTGCTGTATTGATAAACTGGAAACTTTCCCAGTCTTTGAGGAGGCACTGAATCAAAACTGTGCATTTCCATGTAAATCAAGACACAGACAGACAGACAGATAGACAGACACATACCATATAACATAGATGTCTGTCAAAAGATTTGGACAGTGAGGTAATCAGAGGCCTACTATTTTTTCTTTGTATGGTACAGGACTCTACTACACAGCAACACAGATACAGGGGAGGAATAAGCAAAGGGACGGCATAACCTGAACTGCAAAACCACACCCAATAATTTTGGTCTCTTCCGTAAATGCACAATTTTTGCTGAGCGAGTGCCATTGTCTTTCAGCTACTCTTTACCATACTTGCCCTCCGGTGGCTCTTCTCCAGCTGCCAGCTAAAACACGTACCAACGGCCTATTATGTGGCCCCCAACACCTCCCTACAGGTCAGACAACAGGAGGTGCTAGGGTGCTAAGCACTTTGAGCTACTGTTTGTATGAAAATGTGCTATATAAATAAATGTTGTTGTTGTTGTAGTGATAAACCCAAACCCCAACACTGGTATGCAGTGACCCCACTGAACACCCAGGGCATTGGTAAGTGAATATCTGAAAAGTGAAGCATGGGACACATGGATGACGTGCCTATTTAGTAAATCCAACGAGGGATGTCTGGTGCTCTGCCACATCGTCTACTTTTGTTTGTATCACGTTGCACGTGTATAGGTGGACACATGAATTTGTTTGAATACTTTCACAATGAACTATTACATACCACAGGCATACACATAATAGACAGAAAGTCGATCTCAGTGAACAACTCCTGCTTCCTGAACTTTTCTTTCCTGATCACTATTTGCCACTTTCCATTACTAGCTCTTGCTATCATCTCACAACTTTTTAAAGAACCCTGTCTAGGTTATGGTGGGTTTCAGGGCACGGATGACCCATAACATGAACAGAAGAAGACGAACAGTAAAACAGCTGGATGGACAGAAAACACACAATGTGGGCACTACTGCATAAAGAGGCCATGCGTACTGTTATTCACACAAGTGAGTTTTTAAGGGGTGGAAACTTTTTCTCCCAGCCATTTAAAAAAAAAAACTGTTTAGAGTAGGTGATTTAGCAGAGGAGTTAAAAGTGTAAATTGTAAAAATAAAGGCACAAGTTCATCTCCAAATGGCACAGCCATCCTCAGCAGCAGAGTGGATGAACACACGTCTTAGTGCTCACCCAAACAGTTTATCAGCCTCAGAGTTTACAAAATGGTTCAGGAGGTCCCTATTAAACATGTAAAATGAGTCGGGGTGGCACTCATCATGCAATGTTCTGCTATAAAAAAGTTGAATAAATGCATTACCTAACTTAACCTAGCAGGGTTAAATAAGTTTACTAAATTGATAAAGCAAATAATTCTGATTCACTAATGACAATAAACTGCCCTGGCGTCCCTGTGGCCAACTGTGGTTAACTGGTGACCTAAAAGGCTTGGTTCTGTAGGTGGGAGAGGCAAAGGTCTCGTACAGCACACTTTAGTGAGGAGAGCCACATACTGCTTACACATATTTACTACTAAGCTATGATAATTTACAGTTGCGGTATGGTAAACAATCAAACAGAGCAAAGCAGGTGCAGGAAATGGATGAGCAGCTGGAAATTATGCATTTATCAACATCTTTCTAGGAATCCTGCAAGAATATTGTACGATATGGACAATCACTGCAATTATAATTGTTATTTATTCAAAGCTAATCGCTCTTAACACAATTATCACATTGATGAAAAATGAGCCTATTATATAAAACAACTGCCAAGAAACAGAAGCAGTTAAATAGAAAGCAAAAGATCATCTCGTGTTCCATCTATCTAGTCACTTGAGTGAAAAAACAACAAGCTGTCTAAAATGGAGGAGTTAGGGATTTAAGGATCCAAACCAAAGAGACAAACACACAGTGGAGGAGGAGGAAGAGGACAGACGTAAACACACATGGACAGACCAAAACAAGACACCGGAAAGAAGGTCAACGAGAAAAGCCCAGCAAAGATGGAGGGAAGGTAACAACAGTAACCTTAAAAAGTCATCATCACCAGGAGAGTGAACAATAAGTGTGTTATGACTGTGAAAGGCGGAAAACAAAAGGATAAGAAATAAGATTTTAAACATCTAGCAGAACCCTGACTTCCCACAAATAAAGGGTTTTGTGAATCTCTAAAATATGATACATACATGAATATATATATATATAATTATACATGTTTATAGAATACTCATGTGAAATATTTGAAAAACAATGTGTTCATTTATTGTTTCGTTAATATCCCATTCAGATTTAAGTTTCTAGTCATACCTTTATGTCCTACTGTACATCAAAATGCTTTTTATTTCGCCTAATTTTTAATAATACACATAACATAAAAAAATGCAACCGGTTGTTTTATTTGGATAGGGTAGCAGAAAATATATGTGTTGGACGGTAATAACAGCAGAATCCACAGCGCGTTTTTAAATCTGCAGTGTTAAAACACAGTCTCCCAAGGTTGAGATATTTGGGATTAATAAAGTATCTATCTATCTATCTATCTATCTATCTATCTATCTATCTATCTATCTATCTATCTATCTAAATTTTATTACAATAGGTGAATAAAATATGACCGTCAGTATTTTGCAATTTTAACTTTACTTAATATGGTGCCCTTTAATAACTTTATTGATCATTTTGGAGATGCTCTCCGGTCACCAACTCCTTGCTGCTCACTGCTATTCACAATAGAAGTTCCTACTGAAATGCAAATCCACAGTTTCAAATCTTGCACAGCATCCGTACATTTAAGGCATCCTTGTTTGATTCTGAAGCTGCTTTAAACGGTTTTTCAGTGAGCCATTCATGTACTTGGCTTTAAAATTAATGCGATTTGCACAAATGGACGCCGAGATTTCCGCCTTCTGCATGTTAAGTCTTAGCGAAGACCAACGAGGATGCCTGTGTGTCGGTATGAACGTTTATATTATACAGCGGCGCTCTCGGTCTGTCTTTTTACACTATAAAGCCTTTATCTACTTAGGACTGACTATCTAACTTCTGTTTTTATTTTTTAAAGAACTGTTAGTTGTGAACTCCTGGGTGCACCTGCCGCATTTTTCCAAGGTGCGCTGCCTTGACTGCGCTCCCCGGGCCGCCCGTTCCTCCCCGCCGTCAACGTGTTACCACGGGTCACCCACCGTCCAGCCGGCCCTGCTGTCGTTACCTGGCTGTCGCTTGCTCTCCTGAAGTCCGTGTCTCTCTCTGTCCCAGACGCGTATTCCTCTAGCGGTTCGCTCGTTCTCCTTCAGGCGCACTTTTTGTATCCCGGACTCGTGGAGGTGTGTGATGTCTGACTGATCTTGAAGGAATGTGGCTTGCTTTCCCGTTTTATTATTCGTTTTTTTTTTCTTTCTCTCCGGCTTTCCCGACAAGTCTAAACAGCCCGTTTTGCAGGGGCTGTGCGCTTAAAGCCTCGCCCAGTTCTTTAGGAACCAGTCACACAAAGTGAGGGAAAGAAAAAAAAAATCTGCCCCCGGGACACAAAACTTTTACCTTCCTAAATTACCTTCCTGTGCGTCTTGAGGTGATGTTCATGACGAGACAAACAAACAGTAAAATGATGCCGCCCCCTCGACGCGCACCCACGACCGTGCCACGCGCGTTGCTCACACGCAGGGCAGGGCAGGGCCGGACGGGACACCCCGCGGTCACACTCGCCGATGCCCCTCGGCTGCACAACGCGGCGTTTGTTTAGTAAACACGTTTAAGAGCCGCTTCACGCAGCCATCGTTTGCGATAGATCACTGCTTTGATTTTTGCTCACAACTTTATATTCCGCTTTCCAAAACTGAAACTGTACAGAAATGTTCATCTGTGAACCCGAAAAGCTGAAATTTAATATTAAACTGTAACACTCATCACGTTACGGGCGCACCTGCCACTTTTTTGATTTCTACTACGATGCTGGGATGGGGAAGTCTTAACCATGATGGCCTTGTGTCACATTTACCTGCGCAGTGTCCCTTACTGCAAGCCGGGCATGATGATATATATACAAGATCTTTAAAAATTAAATCTGACACAAAAAATGTCCCTTACATAAAGTACACTGTTGCTAGATGAATATAATTACAATTAGTTCAATAAGTGAAATAACTAAGGTACAGTAATCTGTTCACCTATTTAAATTTAAATTTTCAGGTTCATAGTAAACTTGAGCGTATCCGAGACGCAAAGCAGGAGCAAACCCTGAATAAGACCCCAGGACATCTGTGCATATTGATTTATTCCTATTTCATGTATTTATTCATTGCTCTCTTTAGCAAATTGTATTGTATTTTTATATAAAAATGTGCTTTAGAAATAAGTATTGTTGTTATTATCACACAATCACTCACACCAGCAGAGAGAGAGAGAGATATGAAAGACACCATAAGATAGGCACTATTAGACAGATAGATAATTCAACTTCAATTCTTTATTGTCATGTGTACAAGTACCATGTACAATGAAATGCTTGCTTGCATGTGCCCCTGCAGACAGTGAACATAGACATAAAAAAAACCCCACACACAACAAATAAATGAATATAAATAAGTAAATAAATAAAACCAGAATCCTAGGAATAAATAGAGACAGTGGTAGAAGTATATGTGCAAGTAGCAGTGGCGGTGACACAAGGTTACTGATTGTTCATGAGTGTGATTGCAGTTGGGTAGCTGTGTGCCCGTGATCTGCTGTGCTGTGTTCACCACACGCTGCAGAGCTCTGCAGTCCTGGACTGGGCAGTTGCTGTACCAGGATGTGATGCCTCCTGTCAGGGTGGATTCCCCAGTACACCTGTAGAATCTGCACAGGGTTGTGGGGGACATCCAGGCTTTACTCAGTCTCCTGAGGAAGTAGAGGCATTGTTGGGCTTTCTTGACTACTGCCACAGTGTGACTTGACCATTTAAGGCCATCAGTAAAGGTGACTCTGAGGAACCTAAAGCTGCTGACCTGCTCCACAGCCTCAGCTCCGATTTATGGGGCTGTGCTCTATTGCCTGTTTGCGGAAATCCACAATCATCTCATTAGTTTTGCTAACGTTGACGGTGAGGTTGTTGTCCTGACACCATTCTGACAGGAGTCTGACCTTCTCCCTGTAGGCCGTCTCATCGTCCTCGCTGATCAGAACTATTACAGTGGTATTGTCAGCAAACTTGAGGATGGTGTAAGAGCTGTACTTAGCTACACAGTTATGGGTGTAGAGAGAGTAAAGCAGGGGGCTCAGCACGCTGCCCTGTGGGGTGCCAGTGTTGATGGTGATGATGGAGTATTAACAGATAGATAGATAGATAGATAGATAGATAGATAGATAGATAGATAGATAGATAGATAGATAGATAGATAGATAGATATGAAATACACTACAAGATAGGATCTATAGGATAGAAACATAGATAGATAGATATGAAAGACACTACAAGATAGGCACTATAAGATAGATACAGTATATAGATAGAAAGATAGATATGAAGGGCACCATAAGATTAATAGATAGATAGATAGATAGATAGATAGATAGATAGATAGATAGATAGATAGATAGATAGATAGATAGATAGATAGATAGATAGATAGATAGATATGAAAGGCACCATAAGATAGATAGATACATAGATAAATAGATTGATGGTACTTAATTTGTCCCACCCCAAGCAGGCACACATGGAAGATGAGCAAAGCCACACACAGCTGGCAATAGGAATAGGACTCAGACTTTGAGGATGTAAGGCAGCAGCAGCATACCACCCAGCCATCATAAATAATTAAAAGCAATGTTACTGAAAATGAGTTGTGTCAAGTTTCCTAAGATGGAGCAATGTTATTAAAATAAATTAAATGAGAGGTGTAATCTCTATCAGGAGCATAAGCAATGAAGTCAATCGTTTTAAAATAATTGCAACTGATTGCTCAAAGAGCGTGACAATGAGTTGTCACCTCCTGTCCTACACTCCTTCTTTAGATCAATTTTATAAGTTAATATTACCTAAATACTGGTAATATTGAAACACCCCCAAAATGAACCACAGCTGATATCTTACAGCTTTTTAACAGACATAATATTTGTTAAAGACGGCACAAAGACAAGACAAAATGATTCTGTCATTTACTGTCATTACTGAATTCAGAGGCAACAGTAAACACAGAGCCTCATTATACTGCAGAAACACATGAGGAGGGTAGACATCTGTGATCAGAAAGGTAGTTAAAGTGTGTCTAGAAAGACCGGAGAATAGTGAAGACCACATATCACTACATGATTTGAAGTCACTAATTCTTGAGTATTAACAGGAAAGAGCAGAGCATGACAAGATAAAGCCAGAATTACGGAGCAAGTCCTTCAGATAACTGTCAAGATGTGTTTGATTATTGAATGAATACTCTAATCCAGGGGTGCCCAACGCGTCGATCGCAGGTAGGTAGTGCAGGTAGATCGCATTGCATTCAAAAAAATTTTTTTTTAAACGTTAGTCTATCGTATATCCTCCCTATGGCATTTGCCACTTGATTGACGTACAAGGCGGCCAGCCTGAGATCTCCTTTCTTCTAACACACTGGTCATCCTGCACGCTCAATCAAATGCGTGAGTTACTGCAAACTCCGGCTGTGATCTAGTTAGCCTTCCGATTTATATCGACTAAAGAAGGGATTTAAAAAAAAAATGTTTGGGGAGGGTATGGGCTTTATGTGGAATTAGAAGAGGATTTTGTTTCTCTCACAATGCCACAATCGAAGTGCGTTTGTCTGATCTGTCAATTTATCATTGCTCTTCCAAAGAAGGAAAATGTGGAAAGGAACTATCAAACTGTTCATAAAAACTACGAAACAGACTTCCTTCTGAAAAGCGATCTGAGAAAGAGAAAGGAGAGGGAACTAAAATCACAGTTAATCGGACAGCCGTCATTTTTCACTTGGCTGAATTCAAAAGCTCCTTGACAGCATTATTCGGCTCTACTTATTTATGCGAGTCAGCCTTTTCCCACATGAAGATTATTAAATCCAAATACTGTAGTGACCATAAATGTATTGAATTGTTGCTGTACCATAAATTTTATTCAGTTATGCATGGTACGACAACATATATTTTATGTATAAAGTATACTCAGTATATACCTGTATATATATATATTTTTTAATGTAGGTAGATCATTTCGACCTGGTCATTTTAAAAGTAGCTCGCAAGCCGAAAAAGTGTCAGCACCCCTGGTCTAATCAAACTACACCCAGGTATTTGTGGTTTGGGCCCTTCAAAGATGTCTCAAGAGGCTGCTGTTTTTCTAGTGAAATGAGGGAAAGGAGAGCACAGGTAGCTTGGAGTAGGTCAGTGTGTAGGTAGATAATAGATAGAATGGCACTGTGTTAGACAGGCCGATAAAGAGGAATCTCATTCTATTGCACAGATATCTAGATAGATAGCTAGCTTTTAAAAATCTTGTTTGAATGGCTGTTGTTTTAGCGAGTCTTTCCCATTTTCCTTTTCCCATTTTTCTCACCTACATGCTTATTGCTATTTTAATCAGGTTATTCTTTTATTCCAATCATTGAGTTTCTCTGTGCTGTAATTTCATTATTTGACTGTGCTGTGGTCCATTGGAATGTCCAGGTAAAGGATGATGACCGGTTGCCTGTAGCCTGTCAGAATCTGTATAGACTGAAATTTGTGTTCTACTACTTTTTGTTGTCCACACATCTTTAATTTGTATATTAATACTTTCAATTTAATTATTAATATTTAGGGACATTAAAAGTTTTAATTCATTACAACTACTCATCCAGTTTTATTATTTGGACTGTATCTGACTTTGTCTTTTGACTTTGCCTGTTATAATGGACCATGGATCCTCCAGTAGTTTATTTTATCCAGGGATGCTGCTGACTGGAGTTTTTGTTTTCCTCTTATCCAATGTCAACTGACCATAGTTTAACAGTTAATGGACAGATAGTGCTAAGCACCACTTACACTAATCATTTTCAAACTGCTTTGTGTCCTTTTGTACTCATTATGTAATCAGTAAAGTCTACAAAAAAGTCTTGCATTCTACCTCTGTACTTGTCACAGCACTCTTAGTCTGCACGCAGTGATGAGCATTATACAAAAATAAAATTAATTGAATTTAATTTAGGGCTGGGTCACATATAAAATCTCTTGACGTTGGCTTCCTGGTGTAATGGCTAAGGCATTAGACCTTGGGGTTGAGGGTTCAATCACCTTGTCTGCCACACACTGTGACCCTGAGAAAGTTCTTTATCCTGACCGTGCCTTCAAAGTAAAACATATATATGAACATTTGTCCCATATCCTAAAGATGTTAATTGCCTTGGATTAAGGTGTCAACTAAATGTAAAATAATACTAATGTACAGTATGTATATCTCAGTGTCATATGATGTACCCAACAGCCATACTTGAGTAAACGTAGAGATACCTTTATGGAAAGTGACTGAAGTGAAAGTTAAAGTTGTCCAAGAGAAAGTTTCTGAAGTTTTAAAGTATTTGACATTAAGTAGGCTTAAGTATCAAAAGTACTATCTAGGACCTCTCTTATTTATATATAGTCAGAAAAGTTTTACAATCCTAAAATAACTCAGACCCACCTACTTTTTGTGTGTGACTCGTATCATAATTACTAAAGTATAAGCCGTGTAATTTCAGCTTGAAGCAGTGACATTCAGTGTGAGCAGACATCTTAATGATTGTATTTTATTTCACTGGGTAGCCTGTTAGTAGGAGAGATGTGCAGACTTCCCCCACTTTAAGAAGGGTCTAATGTATTTAAACCCCTTCATAAAATTCATTTTCATAATCCAAGCACCTAATTATAATTAATTTAAATGAAGCACACTTTTATGTGTTTACTGACTCCAAAATAACCCCCATATTGAAAACTGGCAGAAGTAGTTTGATAATGACATTAGTCATCTTAACAAACACTAATCAGACATTGTTCTCCATTAAATACTGTATTAATAAAACTCTTTACCTAGACTTTATTACTACTAGTTTCATATTCAAAAGAATGGCCTTTTGGTTTTTGTTAATCTTTCCCAAGAGGTTCATGCTCTGTTTTGAAACCATGATGCCCAGGATAGCATTAGAAAACTTCTGAGCAACACACATGACAAGGAGAGTGAACCACAGAATGTGAACACACAAGTCAGCGTGGACCCATTCTGCAGGCTGCCATAAGCACAGTGTATAAATGTGTTAGCAATCGACTGTGGAAGTAACTGAGTCTCAGGATTTCGCATCACTAGTATCCAGTCCCGCCCCAAATATCCAGTCCCACCCCATTCTATGGGTGGTGATGTTTGCTTGGAATGACTGCATAGTTGATTGGGTGGTAGCGCCGACGACACGCCTGTCAAAATCTGCCCACATTCTTCACATACATCAGTTTTCTTAAAGTTGGGAAACTTGTATTTTAGAAAACTGACTGAGCAAAGTATTATGCATATTTGTGTAGCCTATTTGTTTTCTGGTTTAATATTCCAGTATTGAATGCATCTAGCAAAATATATCAGATTAAAAGTTTCCACTTATAGTTGAAAATGTGAAGTAAAAGGGAAAGTACACAGAAAATGTTAAACTCGAGTAAAGGAGAAATATTCACAAAATGTACTCAAGTATTTCTGCTTCATTGCTCAACAGGGCTAGTATATCTGTACGCTTGTGTTAATAATGTGAGGTATTTTTGTATTGTTTTCCTGTCTAGTTATATTATATTTGTTAATGTGTGTTGCACCCTGAAATACTGAAGTGGACTGGCTACATGACAAACACACACGTATTTTATCTGTTCTTGGGAAGTCTGTAAGCCCACTACCCAGGTTAGTGTGATGGAGAGCAGGACTTTAGGGATCTTCAGATCTTGACTTGATATTATTTTGGTTGAATAGTACAGACAAGCTTATTGGGCTGAAAGGCCTGTTCTCTTCACAGCTGTTTTATTGTTCTAAAATACGGTTGGAATACTGTAGCACACATGTTCAGCCATCGCTGTGTTTACAAGCAGGTGTGTCCCATTTGTCTTTGTCCCTTTTTCTCAGGCGTATCAGTAACTGATTTCAGCTCTGACTCAAGCCGGTGACCCAGTGTTACCTCTCGTTTGTTTACTGCTATTCACCATTTGCAGTTTTTACAAAATACACAAAGTTTGAAGTCAAACCTGATAGGCTGACTCAGCAAGTAAAAGTCTTTAAAAATATCAAAATGACAAAGTTGCCACACTTGTCAAATCAAGATGATCCCTCAGGGTTTGCTCTGCTTGTGTTTGGCAGGCGTACAACATGTTGAAGCAAATTCCAAATGAAGGGGTCGTGCATTTTCCCTATTGGAAAAAAGTTTTTATTTATTGTTATTACTTTTGAGTACTTCATCTTAACATTTCTGGCATACTCACCTCTAAACATTACATATCACTGCTGTAATCATTTAAACACCATGGAGTCAGCCTGCCGTGAATCATACAGTCGGGGAGAGGCCGTCACACTTACAGTAAGCTGTATTGAGACGGTCAGAGACATGATGCGGCTGCTTCAAATTCCACACCATCTATCAATAAGCACTTTTGTGGATGATGAACCGCTGCCCTGCGGTACAGCCAAGTCCATAACAAAGTGTACTTTACGCACACAGGCGGCGAGGCAAACAAACTCAGCTCAAAACTCGGTTTCTTAGTTTGTTTCGTTTCTTTCTCAGTTGGTTTTTCCACTTTACAGATTTCATTCCATTGTGTAAAAAAGAAACTGGCAAGATAAGTCACACGTTTGAAGCTTTATGCCCTGCTGCTGCTCTCCTGACACACACAGCTATTTTTCCAGCAAGCTGTTATAGTCTTCTGTGCCATCAGAGGACATGTAAAAGATGGTTTGCCTTATGGCTGTTGACGTCTGCTTGGGATTGGCTAAAGTCGCATAGTTGTGAGACTCTGCCCTGCCCTTAGGTGTGCAATTTTTAAACAGCCCTTGTGCAGGTTAGGGCATCAGCTGGCATCATCTTTAATTAATAGGATGTAGTTGAGAGACATCCATGGAACATTGTGATGCTGTTACGTTACTTAAGGAGCAAGTGACTAAGTCGTAAGGAGGATTTTGACATCAGTTTCTACTGGACACATTATATAGAGATATACGTTCATAGTGTACTTGCCAGGCTTGATACAATATATTCCCAGATAATTAATAGGAGTTCAGTGTAGTTAATAGTTGCAAAAACTGGCTAAATTGTCAGGTAGGCCTATCATACTTTCTACACTAAATATTAAACCTTTTTTATGTTTCATTTCTTACTTATATTGTATATAGAAGTTAATCAAAATTAATAAAAATTATTGTAATTAGCATAAAGTTCCCAACGATAGTGAAGTACTGTTATGGACATGCAGTATGCCTGAGGATTAGTGAGCGGAGAAGACCAGGAGAAGATAGGAACACTAAGCAGGAGTGGTCAAAATGGAAAAGCGCAGGTCAAAAGCCAGGAGGAAGAATGACAGTAAGTAGCCAAAACCAGAGGGCAAAAAGTAGTCAAAGTTCACAACCAAAAAGTCAAAATCTGGTGTTATAGCCTATTTAGATTTGAAGTTACAAGAATTAACACTAATAACACTAAAGAATTGTAGACTTTACATCCACTGAGAGATAACCTAAAATTGTGATCTCCACCCTTTTTATATGTAATATGTAGTGGCGCCAAAGGTGCACCAATATCAGTTGTGACCAAAACTAGTGTGTCACGTATACAAGAAAATGTAACTTTTACAGTTCAACTCAAAGTGCAAAAACATCAGAGATCAAACTAACTCCAAAATACATGCATGTAAATTATAGATATACACTCCTCTAAGTATACCAGAACTTCCCTGTTCATGCCTTATGAGTACTTCGCCCAACAATATCAACCATATTAAGAGAAAGAATCCATTCTTTTACCAAGCATTAGCACTTCCAAGGGGAAACCAGCCCCAACCGCCACTCTCATCTATAATTAGTGTATAGCAATACATTTCTGGTGTGACCTGACATAAGCGGCGAATAAAGCGCGTCAAAATCGCGCCGACAAAATCGTGAAAGTTTCATCAAATATAAATTACTAGTTTAAAGCATATATAATAATGTTTATTTTAGAAGTCAATATTATGAGACACGGTACGCAGATAGTCCTTAAGATCACGTCCTGCATATTGCAGCAAGATGTCTTGATAGTTGAACGTATTTAGACTTGCTGGCTGCCTGACTGCTGTTAATTCGGCTTTGTATATGACACGTTATGCCAACCCTCGACTGAGTTATTTGTTCGCGGCATGCCATCAGCAGTTATAACAGTTATAACCTAGCACATAATGTGTACATAATGCGCACGTACGCGTCCCACTCTCTTGGCCTCTCTCGCGATTTTGTCGTGGCGATTTTGTCGGTGCGCATTTGTCGAAAACCAGTTGGTGGGTTTGTCGGCGCTCATTTGTCCATCGCAGTTTTGTCGGTGCGCATATGTCTATCGCGCTTTTGTCGGTGAATCCATTTCTGGATCCTCTAGCTCTTCGATAGCAGCAAGGACCACCAAGGTACACCCCCTCTGCCCCGCGCTTTGACATAAAGTGATCTGTGCATATCAACACATCTTTGGATGTCCAAGGGGGACACCACATGAAATATTATGTCACATGGCTCTAATTTCATGTTTATAGTTCAGAAAGAAAAGCTTGGCAGATAAAGACATGTTGTTTTAAAGTTAATTTCTTGTGAAACATGAAATTCTCATGACTGACAATCAGTTGTGACTTCAGTGGGCATATGGAGAGTAGCCAGTGTCAGGCAACTGGTTAATGTTGTGAGTTTATCATTGTGTTTGACACGGTATGATGCAATGACATTATTTTTCCACTTCAAGCGTCTGATCTTTAAGGCCAAAAAGTAGATTCTGCTCTTTTTTTTACATCAACAAATAAAAAGAAAGTAGCTTCTTTATTTTTCTCTTTAATAAGTTTTCCTGTTCTTTCATTTAAAAGAATTACCTTATTTTTGCTTGGTTTTGATTTTTAGTAGAGGAATCTATGTCTCTTATTTATTTTCTTTAATTTTTTCTTAAAATATAAAACAAATATTCAGATAGCATTGGGGTGGTGTTAGAAGCCATGGAATACTTTCATAATATTCGAAATTAAATAGATTGTCCCACAATGGAATTTTGTTTTTGCTTTTGTTGGGCAGGATAGGTGGAAGCATGTTACTTCTGACATTATTGCAACAGAATGAATGTCTGTGTTTCCAGATATTCTTTTAAAGGTGAGCTTGGGGTTAAAGAATTTCACGTCTTCATTTCCTGGTTATGGAAGTAGGATAACCAAGCAAGCTACAAAATCTCGGAGGTAATATCAGTTAGATTCTAAAATGGTAGTGGAAACAGAACAAGAGCCAAGTTACTGCTTAATCCTTGGTGCCAGTATCAAAGAAGCAATACATGCTGAGTTAGAAACAACAAAGTAGCTGATGTGACCCACCCTAAGTGAGTGAGTGATGTGTCTTAGTAGTACTTATATTTTAGTACCCTGTTTTAGTAAAGTGTCTTGGAAAAGCCTCGCTAAATAGACATTGTTTGGACTCCCAAGATAAAAATGTTGGCATTAATGAGTGGTTGGATAACAGTAACTACCCAAAGGTTATATGGGCAGTGCATTCAGAGACCACTACAGTGAGCTTCATTGTCATCTTCAATATTACAATTATGGAACTAGCACTAACAAAGATGTAATCCTGGGATGGAGTATAAGTAATCTGTACGACATCACTTGACAGGCGAGTTGGGAGCAAAGAACTGAATTGATAGAAGGAAGAAAGGCCAGAGCCGAGAGAGAGAGACTGGAGAGGAAAAGCCACTATGGGATGCAGTATGGGGTGGGAAAATGGAGCAACCACTCCTCACGTTAAGTAGGGAGGTTCAGAGAAGTAGCAGGGTTTGTGTCTCCTTTGTATTTGTGTTACTCCTTGTATTTATCCCTCTGTGCATATTATTTATTGAAAAACACATTTTCTTCAGTTTGATATGCTTGGCTTTATTCTGAGTTTGAAGATGCTAGAGAAGCATTGCTATCTTCATCAAAGGTTAATTTAATTTTAGGGTTACAGGGAGACAAAATTATAGGAGAAAGAACCAAGCTGTGGATTGGGTGGCCTGATCATCATAGAATTGGGCCAGTTCATAGGAATTCTAATTCACATTCATTCTGTCAGTAAAAATTAAATCAAATAAACAAAAGGAGAAAAAGGGCCATAACAAATGTAATGGACATAGGAATATTACCAAAAAATGTCTAACAACATTGAACCCTGTGACTACACAGCGTATACTGTTTAACAACTATAACTATAGTTGTTACATTTATTGTGTTACACCTGAATGAAAAATGGCATTACCTTCCTCAGTCACATGGTTCATAGATCTAATATGATTTTTACACGATTGGAATATTTAATAAAGGTCTTTTGTCATTTTTACAAATTTTGTTTCAATTTACAGTATATCTAATAATTAGTTTTGCCATTTTTTTGTGTTTTTTATTGCAGCGTTCTGCTGCCATTTTATATTATTCAGAGCAAAAATAACTTGCTGTAATGGTGACAAGATGACATTGACTTCATGTGATCGCTATGTTCGTCTCATTACGATGCCATCTTCAAGTGCCTATATAACTATATAACCATATATAACTCTGAGTATCACTTCAATAATTACTAAGTTTATTATTTTTCTGGTTAATATTACTTGCAAACATCCCTCTCAACTATCTGCTTAACATTTAGGCTTTAACACTTTAGTTGTCAAGTTCTTTGGTCTGTCTCAAACTCTGTATTCATCTTTCAGCTTGTGGTCATCTTTATGACTAAACTTGTGAGCACAGTACAAATTCAGTGCAAGAACATGGCCGCCAAAGACAAGTTTCAGTAATGTGCGGTGACTGAAATTCTTTGGACTACATTGTGTTCTGTGTTAATATGTGGTTCCATTGCGCTGAGTTTCATTCTACTCTTCTTATGAGCTCCTAGATTTTTCCTTTGTTGATCTTTGGGTGATCCCTGAGTCCTTATGAACAATAACCATGTTACCATATCTTGATGATAGCACAAAGGATGTAAATAGCCAAAATAAAAGTCAGTCAGTCAGTCATTGTCCAACCCATTATATCCTAACTCAGGGTCACGGGGGTCTGCTGGAGCCAATCCCAGCCAGCACAGGGCGCAAGGAAGGAACAAACCCAAGGCAGTGCGCCAGCCCGCTGCAGGCCAAAATAAAAGTAAATAACAAAATTGAGGTAACTCTGAAGGAAGGAAGCAGTCTAATGATATTGGTTAAGAACTGGAAAACAGAAAGTACAAAAAAAACCCAAAAACAGCCAGTAGCACAATCAAAATGTCAGAGAATCATAAGAAAAAATGGCAACAAGCAGTAAGAGATAGGGATTAGAATTAATAATAATGTAGCAAGAGGGCCAAAAGCTAGAACAGAGTAGCAGTGAAAGGTATTAATTATAGTCAAGAGCAAAGGGAATTTATAACCCTGCACAAAAATTTAAAATAACTGAGACTCTGAAGCTGAACCCAGAAATGTTTGGGCCCTCTGGGTAATATTGTAGTTCCAGGGGTGTTTCAGGGCTGTTGTAAACTTGGGGACTTTGTTCCCCCACAGTGCTTTTTCTTCTTTATAATGGCACATTGACATGTCTTAACTCACCTCCTCTCTTTTGAATGCCCCACTACCTAAGTGTCTGCCATTTGCACCTCTTGGTAATGTTGTGTAATGGAAGAGCGCAAAACTGACAGAACTCATAATGAGTTGTCAAATATTGTAATACCACAGTACACAAACCTGTTTGTTTCAGCATTGCCTTGTACTGAGGTGGTTAAGTATCTCAAAATCTTTAGTACTGTCTTGGGGTGCAGCATAGCATGTACTTTCAGAAACCAATTTCCATCATCCCAAGCAGACAAGGTTGCACAGCACTTATGATCACATATCAGGTTCTGAAGCATCTTTAAGCAAAATCCACAAATATGCATACAGCCATTAAAGGGAGAGAGGTGGACTGAACGTAGAAAACAGAAACAGTCAGTACCAACATCAGTTAAAGCATACAAGACGTGGCCTTAGGCATTCATTTCTCATGCTGTGTATGTTGGGCTATACACATTTTAGGAGAGAACACATCAGTAATAGCCATTCTTCTCCCCATAATTCACATGAAATGTATTTATATACAGTTAGGCCCATAAATATTTGGACAGAGACAACTTTTTTCTAATTTTGGTTCTGTACATTACCACAATTAATCTTAAATGAAACAACTCAGATGCAGTTGAAGTGCAGACTTTCAGCTTTAATTCAGTGGGGTGAACAAAAAGATTGGATAAAAACATGAGGCAACTAAAGCATTTTTTAACACAATCCTTTTATTTCAGGGGCTCAAAAGTAATTGGACAAATTAAATAACTGAAAATAAAATGTGTATTTCTAATACTTGGTTGAAAATCCTTTGCTGGCAATGACAGCCTGAAGTCTTGAACTCGTGGACATCACCAGATGCTGGGTTTCCTCCTTTTTAATGCTCTGCCAGGCCTTTACTGCAGTGGCTTTCAGTTGCTGTTTGTTTGTGGGCCTTTCTGTCCGAGGTCTTCAACAAGTGAAATGCATGCTCAGTTGGGTTAAGATCAGGTGACTGACTTGGTCATTCAAGAATTTTCCACTTCTTTGCTTTAATAAACTCCTGGGTTGCTTTGGTTGTATGTTTTGGGTCATTGTCCATCTGTATCATGAAACGCCAATCAATTTGACTGCATTTAGCTGGATTTGAGCAGACAGTATGTCTCTCAACACCTCAGAATTCATTCCGCTGCTTCTGTCCTGTGTCACATCATCAATAAACACTAGTGTCTCAGTGCAACTGGCAGCCATGCACGCCCAAGCCATCACACTGCCTCCACCGTGTTTTACAGATGATGTGGTATGCTTTGGATAATGAGCTGTTCCATGCCTACCGCCTGGAGAGTGTTGTTCACTTGGTTGGCTGTTGTGAAGGGGTTTCTCTTCACCATGGAAATGATTCTGCGATCATCCACCACTGTTATCTTCCGTGGAGGTCTTTTTGCGTTGCTGAATTCACCACTGCTTGCTTTCTTTCCCAGGATGTACCAAACTGTAGATTTTGCCACTCGTAATATTGTAGCAATTTCTCAGATGGGTTTTTCTGTTTTCACAACTTAAGGATGGCTTCTTTCACCTGCATGGAGAGCTCCTTTGACCGCATGTTGTCTGTTCACAGCAAAATCTTCCACATGCAAGCACCACACCTCAAATCAACTACAGGCCTTTTATCTGCTTAATTGATAAGACATAACGACGGACTTGAACACACCTGCCTATGAAATAACCTTTGAGTCAATTGTCCAATTACATCTGAGCCCCTGAAATGAAGGGATTGTGTTAAAAAAATGCTTTAGTTGCCTCACATTTTTATGCAATCATTTTGTTCACCCCACTGAATTAAAGCTGAAAGTCTGCACTTCAACTGCATCTGAGTTGTTTCATTTAAAATTCATTGTGGTAATGTACAGATTTAAAATTAGAAAAAAGTTGTCTCTGTCCAAATATTTATGGACCTAACTGTACATTTATGACAAATATATTCTGAGATAAATTAGGTAAGGTAGAGATACGTTTTGGAATAATGATAGATACACACACTAATAGCACCAGACTTTAGCAACATGGTGATTAGCACAAGTAAGTAAGAATTTCACAATACTCAATAGATAGATAGATTTACAGAGGGAAATTGTGTATATGACAATAAGAACTATATAAACCCATAAACCTATAAACTGATTCTTTGACAGTGCCACAGACTAAGAGGGGAGTACATATAATATGATATTAAACATCTGCTCAATATAAACATGTGAAGGAACAGCCCATGGAAGTTATTTGTGTTTTTCCATCAACATCCAGCTCCTCCTTAAACCAGCAACACCTCCCTCTTTCAAACACTTCAGCAATTAAAGCCATAAAATCATCAAACTCAAAAAAACAGAAAAATTAAGGAGCAGGTGTAGACAGCAAATAGGTGTGCAGGGCTGCAGGTATTCAGAACAAAAGGTATATCCCTGAGCCATCATGGAGTGCGAGCAAAACCAAGACTTGTAAAGGACAAAGTGGTCCTGGAGAATTTATCATCACTCTCTTCATTTATGAATAATAATGATAAAGAGTTGAAGATAACTGAAGACCAAACTAACATTATCATCAAAGTAGAACCATATCTGCAAATGATGATAAGGAGCAACAGGATCAAAATCAACCTCAAGCATCTGTCACCACCAGCAGAGGAGAAGGTGTTTGAGTACAACTGAGCAGACATTATGGAGTGATGCTAACAATGACAAAATGAGATGCATTATTGAGAGACGTATTCAAGCAATTCACAGTTTATGGTTTAATGCCTAGCATCATTGAGAGCAATGAGCCTTTGCAATAAGTACAGAGTCTTCCTACAACAGTTTAATTAATTATTACTACTCTCTAGTTGTGTTTCTGTGTTTAGTACTCGTGATAGTTGCTGGTTTGTATTGATTGGCTGAGTTAGAATATTGCATTGTTTGTTGGGATATTAGTTGTTTTTAGCTTTGCACGATCACTTAGGTATGCCACACTGCCAGCTGCAGGGTTTGGGATAGGTGGCTGCATCGTCTTGTTAGGCCTAGGGGCCTGTGGACTTGGGATCCAACCCTGACTTTATAGGGTGTACCACAAGGAATCACAAGGGAAATAAACAATTTATATACATTTACCTTGAGCAAGGCCCTTAACGTGCAATTGCTCCGTCCTGTGTATGACGTTAATCTGCATCCATTCCTGCATGTAGGCCCTCCAACCTGCAGGGAAAAACTTGGGGGTTGGTGGCAGAATTGGCACTCCAGCCACCATAAAAAACCTCACACTGTTCCAGTCCATCTGAACTAGTGTGGTGCTGAGGTGTCACCCATTGCATGGCTGCACTCGAGTCCTAATCTGGATCCTGAGTTGGTTTGTCGGTGGTGGGTGCGGTAATGCACTGCATCAGTGTGTGCTCCTGATCGCTATCTGTTCAGCCCCAGAAAAATCTTTGAGTAAGCAAGAAGAAGTCCAAGTAATTCATCTCATAAAAATCTGAGCCAGAGGGTTGCCACTGTATGTAAGAAATTGCTTGCAAACCGCAAGCCAATAAAACAGAGCTGCAATTTTTACTTTTTTTACTCTTTAATTCCATATTTTACCCTATAATTCAGATTTATGGGACACGCTGTAAAATGCAGATCTTTGACAATCTCAATTAAACACCATACATTTTGAACAGAAGAGTAATGTTCAGACCATCATAAATGAGGGTCTTTTTGCCTATAGGCACACAATTTCACATTTTTGCATTAAAAAATGTTACATTAAAATTTCTATGAATTCAGTTTGCAAGCCCAAAGGATTTTTGCAGGCATTTTTGTAAGTGGAAAAGGAAAGATAATTTCTTTTCAATTAAATGGGAGATTTGTGTGTTTTTCATAGTTGGTATGAAGAAAAGGTCCAAAGGTTGGATGGTAATGGTGACAAGCACTCGGATTTTAACTTATGAAGACACAGTAGAAAGCAGCCTATTGTAGCTGCCCCTTTTATCAGCTTTTTCAAATACTATTAACTCCAAATAAGCCCTTCTTCCCAGTTCATTCTCACAATGCCAGGATTATTTCGGACTTTCTATGTCTGAGCTGTAATTTTGTTTTTAAATTTATCTCTGAACATTTATATTCTAGAAGGCCTTGTTCTGCATCTAATACAGTGTCTCTTTTCAATACAATTAAATTAATAACATATTTCTAAGAGTTTTGATTTTATTGCATTTCACACTTTGCTTTTAACAGGCACTGTAATTTTATATAGTTTGGATCTGAGTGCGGCCAAACCATTTAAAGCTGCCATGATCATTGTTGTCGGCCAAATGTCATGGCTGGGGGTTGTCATTTGTCATATTGCATCAGCACCTCCTCTTTCTTAAACATTTTGCACTTTATTTTCTTGTTACAGATAACTAACTTTGCCAAAGTTTGGCCATATTTTTTTTCTTTTTTGGTGTTGTTGATGATGTATGATTCCACTTTCCTGGTTATTAACCACTGCAACACTCACAGCCATTCTTGTGTCTTTTCTCATCTCATGGAATTTGTTTCCCGTTGTCCTTTTAAGGATACGTGTTTTTCTACCAAGGCATAATGAAAACTTGGATAATTCTCCCTTAGCGTCAGTGAGATGGAAAATGTAATTAAACAGCTTCAGGCTGAGCAGTCTAATCAAAGTCAACAAATTAGTGAGCTCAGTTCAGCCATAATGCATATGTTTAAAGAGATGGTTGTCTTTGCTTTAAAATTAAAATATTTACAGGTTAAGGATAAACCACCAGTCCCTTAAGACATTGAAAGAATAAGCTCAGCTAAGTGTAAGAAACATTTAAAAGAAGGTTTATACTTTTATTGTGGTGGTTCAGGACTTTTGCACACAGTCGGTCACAAGTCAGTTTAGTTTTGCGAATAACTTCCCTTCAAATCTGCTCATGTCACAGCCTCATTTGACTCTGTGGCTGCAGAAAATGTCATTAGCCCTGGGATATTAAAACAATTAGAAAATTGTCCAACTACCATTTAAATCAAAGATGAGCATTTTTCCATGGATGGAAGACTAATAGGGAAAAGAATCATAAAATGTATTGCTGTTCCAGTGTTCTTGCAGGTAGGAATCATATATCATGAACAGATTTCCTTTTTCATTTTACCAAAAAGAACAAACGATTTTGGGTTACTCTGATTGAAATGTCATAATTATGTTATTGATTGGGAGACAAGGGAGACATCTGAAGGGCATCAGTGGTTTGGTCAGTGTTGTAACATCTCCAAACTCTCATTTACTTACAATTATTTGCACCTATTGCTTCTTCAATGTCAAACATTTTATGATAAACCACAACAAAAATTGGAGTATATGCCAAAAATCTAGCCTTCTTTTGTTTAAGACCATCCAGCAGTCCTGTTAGAGCTGGATTCTAATTTGTGAAGAAGAAGGCTGGATTCATGCACCCATGAATTGGTTAAATAAGATAATCATAAAAATTATTAGCCACACCCTTTAATTAATAAACTGAGTTACAGGTTCTACATTTTTCACAAAATTAGACCTAAGACGTCCCTGCAATCAAATCCACATAAGAGAATTAGTGGACATTTTGAGTACATAGTGATGCCTTATGGCTTGGCAAATGCTCCAGCTGTCTTTCAGTCATTTCTTAAGGACGTTTTTATGATATTTTAGTTAATGTTTTAGTATATATTGACGACATAATGATAATGTCAGGTTGGCACAGTGGTAGCGCTGCTGCCTCACAGTTAGGAGACCCAGGTTTGCTTCCCAGGTCCTCCCTGCGTGGAGTTTGTATGTTCTCACTGTCTCTGCATGGGTTTCCTTCAGGTGCTCCGGTTTCCTCCCACAGTCCAAAGACATGCAGGTTTGGTGCATTGTCCCGAGTGTGTGCTTGGTGTATGGATGTGTGTGTGCCCTGCCCGGGGATTTGTTCCTGCCTTGTGCCCTGTGTTGGCTGGGATTGGCTCCAGCAGACCCCCGTGACCCTGTGTTAGGATATAGCGAGTTGGACAATGACTGACTGACTGATAATGTCTTCAGATCTTTAAACCCATGTGCTACATGTGTGACAAGTACTGACACATTTGAATAAGAACTAATTATTCTCTGATTTGTACAATTTGAATTTCTTAAACTTTCTGTTATGTTTTTAGACTTCCATATAGGTGGAGGATTAGTACAATCTTCCACCCATTATCAATTATGGGCACACACACACACAGACACACACCCACACTGTGGACAATTTAGAATCGCCAATGCACCTAACCTGCATGTCTTTGGACTGTGGGAGGAAACCGGAGCATCAGGAGAAAACCCACGCAGACACGGGGAGAACATGCAAACTCCACGCAGGGAGGACCCGGGAAGCGAACCTGGGTCTCCTAACTGCGAGGCAGCAGCACTACCACTGCGCCTCCGTGCCACCCTAGTACAATGTTACTTCTACCAATTCTCCTTTCTAAAGTTAAGACAATTAGGAACTTGAAAAGATCTAACTCTGTCCAACAGGTACAACAATGTGCTGTATTAGACTTGCAGATTATTTTCGGAAGTTCATCAAAAAGTTACTCTTCATTGTGGCTTAATTTACTACTCTTACTCTTAAAACTTTGTGCAAATTCAAATGGATGCTTAATGGTCAGGTAGCATTTGAAATTTTTAAAGAGGCATTTACCTCTGCACCTATCCTTAGATACCCCACTATCAGTTTACATTCTCAATTGGAGGGAGAGGTCTCAAACATCGGAGTGTGTGCAATATTGTCTTAACGTTTTCATGATACTAATGAAGAACATCCCCATGCTTTTTTGTTCTGCCATATATATGAGCTGGCAAACCACAAGGGCAAAAGTAGATAAAGGACCAGGAGATGAAATCTTTATCTTAAGACATGCAGGGTTCAAAGCTCTACATGGAACCAACATGACTACAAAGGAAGTAACAGGCAGAGATGGTTTTAAATTAATGTTCAGGAGAAGAAGTCAAAAAAGCAAGATGAAGTTGATGCAATTGAGTAAAAAAATTTAAAAAATGAGTATTTTAAACAGAGCCAAAAACATGAAGCAGAAATCTAAGTTAAAAATAAAATTGTGACATGGTCAGGATCCAGAAAGTTGAGTACTTTATTAACCAATACTGGAAGCAAGAATTGAAGTCAGGAAACCAAAATGAGATCAAATTGATAGAATAAGTCACACGCCAAGTCCTTTTAAGCAATCTGAATATTCAGACAATTTGTAAATGTGTGATGTTGACCTTTATCCCAGTGATGATGTCGTGTAAAGCACACCTCCAATTGTTAAGCCAAGCAACAGCCTAGCAGCTGCACAACAGCAATGGCGGTGTTTCTACAAAAGCAATATGGCATCACTGGAGGAAGAATTCAAAAAGAAATGTTCATAAATAACTTCAAAACAAAAAATAAATGAAACCACTAAAATAACTGACCTGAGAAAAACCCCTCTAAACAACAGCTTAATGATTTTTTGAGGTGAGGAAATGACTACAAAAAATGGAAATCAAAGCACTTGAAAAAGGTTTTACCAAGCATCTATATTATTGGACAATGACAACACTTGACACAACATCCAATGGCGGCTCCATAGATATGGATATTTGCATCACAGCAGCGGATACACAAAATGGTTGCACTCATAGAAAAAATGAACGGCATGGAGGTAAATACAAAGTATGTCATAAAATGTCAAATGTCAAATCAAGATGAAAGTATAACATGAAAGTGCAACTAAGATCTTCATGTTCCAAAACAACATAAAAAATAGCATGTACTAAAGAAAAAAATGATTTAATCCAGAAAATAGCCTAATGTAACACTATTCTAAATTAAACTTGTCACAAAACCTATCGAGCAAAATTATGATGTAGGAAATGTAGAATTCTTATCCATAAAATCAGCTCTGTAACACTCAAAACATGGTGTAGAGGAAGTAGAACATCCATGTATCATTTTTACAGATCACAAAATCTGTTTTTTTAAAGCAGTGGAAAGCAGTTCATCAAGCTTGTTTGTTTAACTGATATTTAATCTCACCCAATCTCTTATCCAGATCATACTTAAAGGTTATGAAGGTTTTTGCTTCAACTACATGTCTCAGTAGTTTGTTCCAGATTCCCACAACTGACCTCAGTCCTGAATGTACTTCCCCTTAATTTCCACTGATGTTCTCCAGTATGTGATTCACTGTTAAGCTGAAGGAATTCAGTTAGATTTGCTTTATAAATGCCTTGGAGGATTTTGAAGACATGGATTAGGTCCTCACATCATTTCCTCTGCTCGAAACTAAACAGGTTTAATTCTCTGAGCCTGTTAGAACAAGTCATGTGGTGCACTTGCTTGTTCTCCTCTGCACAGCTTCAAGAGCTGCTATGTCTTTTTGCAGTGTTGTGACCAGAATTGCATACAATACTTCAGATGTGTCTATCTGTCGCATAATATATCTGAGCATAATGCTCCACAATTTATATTCATGTTTTTGCAATATATCCTAACATTTTATGTACCTGCCCCACTGTGACCCTCAGCAAGTCGCTTCTGCTTTCTGTAAACAGTTGCCATGTATAATAAACTTGAATAAAGGTGCCCATCATAATGTATAACAGAAAAGAAAGAAGTATGTTAGAACTTGTACTTTGGGGTAATATGACAGAAGAATATTTTTTAAGAGTCACTCGATTATTACGGCCTGGCTTTAGTGACTGCACTTTGCATACACCCATGGGAAGCGTGAATGTGCAAAGAGGGTCCCAAATCTCAGGGGCAATTGCTATCAAATAAGTGATCATGGCACAACTCTTAAGGAGACCAGTTTACAAAGTACACCAGTATAACATTTGGATGTGACACTGCTGTCTCCATTCAATCTAAATCATCTGTTGTGCCTCATAATGAAAATGGCACACTGCAAGAGCTTGATAAAAGGGAGCAGGGGAAAACATTTATGTAGACAAAAGCTGAAACAGTAATACACAAATTTCCCCCTGGGGATATCTATCTATCTATCTATCTATCTATCTATCTATCTATCTATCTATCTATCTATCGATTATATAGTGCCTTATCTATCTATCTATCTATCTATCTATCTATCTATCTATCTATCTATCTATCTATCGATTATATAGTGCCTTATCTATCTATCTATCTATCTATCTATCTATCTATCTATCTATCTATCTATCATATAGTGCCTTATCTATCTATCTATCATATAGTGCCTTATCTATCTATCTATCTATCTATTATATAGTGCCTTATCTATCTATCTATCTATCTATCTATCTATCTATCTATCTATCTATCATATAGTGCCTTATCTATCTATCTATCTATCTATCTATCTATCTATCTATCATATAGTGCCTTATCTATCTATCTATCTATCTATCTATCTATCTATCTATCTATCATATAGTGCCTTATCTATCTATCTATCTATCTATCTATCTATCTATCTATCATATAGTGCCTTATCTATCTATCTATCTATCTATCTATCTATCTATCTATCTTTTCTGTCTGTGGAAACTCTGTCGGTTGAGTGCTCTGGTCTGGGTGGGCGTGGTTGTGGGTTACGGCCGGCTCCGTTCCTCGGGCGTCTCTGTGAGTATTTGTATTTTTCTATCTTTTTTCTTCTTTTCTCTTAGCTATTTTACTGTTGTAAAGTTAGTTTGTTGTCAGTTAAGACACGGCTTTGGTTTTTTGGCCATGGCCGTGTCCAAAGAGTCAGTGCCGGGCTTATTGCCAAAGTTTTATGAGAATCTCTCCCGCCGTAATGGCGCTAAGATCTTGGCGGATCCGATGGTCTCTGTTGAGACGTGTGTGGAGGCAGTTGGGAGAGTAGTTGGATATAAAAATGTTCGCTCAGCATCGAGAATGAATAAATCTGTCGTGATTTTTGTAAATGAGGAATCCTTGGTGAATCAGTTGGTAGAGGAAGGGTTAGTTATAAGCGGAGCGCTTGTCCCTGTTTTGCCTTTATCAACGCCAGCTAAAAAAGTAATTGTTTCAAATGTTCCTCCATTTTAAAGAACGATGTTCTGGTAAATGAACTGAAGCGCTATGGTCAGATCGTTTCAGAATTAACTATGATCCCTCTTGGTTGCAAACGGCATGAATTAAAACACGTTGTTTCGTTTCGTAGACAAGTATATATGATATTAAATAACATGAACGACGATATTAATGTAGCCCTCCGATTTAAAGTGGACGGCAGTGACTATGTTGTGTTTGTCACGTCTGAATCCATGAAATGTTTCACTTGCGGTAGAGCAGGACACAAGGCCTCGCAGTGTAAAACTGGATCAGTGATTTTTGCGGGTTCTCCAACTCACCCTGAGGAGAATTTAAATGAAGAGAACACTGAAGATAGTGAGCATGAATCTGAGAGTGGTGAAGAGATTGAAAGTATGGATGAGTGTGAGACTGATATGAAGGAGTCGACGGCTGCAGCGGGGGTTGTTTGCGATCAGCCCCTTAGTACTTTGGTGACGGCGGCTCCTGAGAAAAGTCTGCTTCTGAGTATTACAGATATGCCGGCCAAGGCTGGCGGTTCAGCTGATCGCCAATCAGTCAGTCCTGAGCTCCGCGAGCCGGCAGAAAGCACACCGATTGAAGTTCACGTATTGCCTGAGATCAACAGCACTGGGGTGGCGGCAGCGGCAGATTGCTCGGGAGAAGCTGCGTCACTGGTCCCGGCTGTAAATGAGCCTCAGATCGCTGATAAGATTGTTGAAGTGAACATTTCTGATCACAGTCTCCTGCCGGAGAGCTCATTGAAGGGGGCTGCTGTGGGGCAAAGATGTGAGAGAGCCGAGACTGACGGCGGAGTGGCTGTTGTGGTGAGCGGCAGTGCTGCGGTGTGTGAAGGAGTGAGTGCGAGCAATGAGCCCGTTAAAGTTTCCACTCGAAAAAGGAAGGAACAATCAACGGATAGAGGACAGGCAAAGAAAAGCCTTGTGTCAGACCAGTCATCCAAAGAACATAGCGAGTGTGTGACAAATCAAAGTAACATCGTGAACGAGTTAAGAGACACTAATGTGGAGGGTGAGAGTGACATTGACACCTCTCAGTATCTGCTAAGAGGCAGTTATAGCACTGGCAGTATTAGGACTTTTGGAGTTTATTGATGGCAAGAAAGGAGTGAAGGTTGAAGATCATTTTCCAGATTTGCAGTTATTTCTCGTGTCTGCACAAAGAGTTATGCGTGAAGCAGTTCAGTTAGGCATGGAGCAAAAAGAAGCAACCCGTTTAAAGTATGTTATCAGTAAAGTGCGCTCAACCCAAAATAATGGCTTGTCTCTTTAGTCAGCTCATTTGTTTGGTGTCCTGTTTTTTACTGTGGACTCCCATTGGCTTTTCTTCCATGCAGTCACTTCATATTGGGAGTTTAAATGTTAATGGTTGTAGAGGAGGAACAAAGAGGGCTGTTGTTTTTAACTTTTTAGAACAGAAAGCTTTGCATGTTAGCCTGCTCCAGGAGACCCATTCTGACCTTCAGAATCAACCAGACTGGCTACGAGAATGGGGGTGGCAGGTTTTCTTAGCCATGGTTCAAATCTTAGTGCTGGGGTGGCTATTTTGTTCTCCAAATCTGTGCAATTCCAGGTCACTGCCATCAGCGAGGTGGTGGCTGGACGATTGCTAGTGGTTCAGGTCAAAGACGGGGATCAGGATGTTGTGTTCATTAATGTCTATGCCCCTACCAACGGGAGAGAAAGGATTTGTTTTTTTGAATCATTACGAAAGGTGGTTGATTCTTTTGTAAATGGCGAGTTGGTGCTGGTGGGTGGTGATTTTAATTGCACAGTTAATTACATGTTAGATCGCAATGGCATTGAACCTCATCCTGCCTCTGCTCAAGTCCTAGCAGCTCTTTTAAAACGGGCTGATCTCATGGATGTCTGGCGTCATAAATTCCCATCAGACAGACAGTACACCTGGGTGAAGGGATGGGATGGAAATATTTCTATGGCTCGATTAGATCGCTTTTACTGTCCCTGTCACAATCTGAACAATGTCACTTCTGCATCTATCTCTCCTGTTGGTTTTTCTGACCATTCTTTGGTGGTGTTGAAAGTTGTCATCCCTAAAAAGAAATCTTTTTTCAAAACCTTCTGGTATTTCAACGTGTCACTACTAGAAGATGCCCATTTTGTGAAATGTTTTGAATTTTTTTGGAAGCAATGGACTAATACCAAATCTAGATTTGATTCACTCAAACAATGGTGGGACATTTCGAAAGTTCAAATTAAGGCATTCTGTCAACAATATACACAGGAAGTCACTCGAAAGTGCCTGCTGGACATGGCAGCCTTAGAAGAAGACATTTTGAAACTGCAGGATGCTTTACAAAAGGGATTTGATAAAGAGATTTTTTCTGCTCTAACGTCTAAAAAGCGTTCCCTTGCTGATCTTTTGGATTTACGTGCACAAGGGGCCCTGGTGAGGTCACGGTTTCAAAATATAAATCATTT
The DNA here is from genome assembly GCF_016835505.1 of Polypterus senegalus. Lineage (NCBI taxonomy): Eukaryota > Metazoa > Chordata > Cladistia > Polypteriformes > Polypteridae > Polypterus > Polypterus senegalus. The sequence goes on from NC_053154.1 coordinate 297,129,045, forward strand.
GGATGCACCCACAAAATTTTTCTTTGGGTTGGAAAGAAAGAAGCCCAAAGCAAACTAATTCACATGCTGCACAACGCAGAGGGAGAGAACTGAGCACCACTGAAGACATCCGAGACTTTGCAGTTTCTTTTTATACAAATTTATTTAAAGACGATTCTATTGATCATTCGGCAATGACTGATTTTCTCAATGGACTTCCTAGGATCCCAAATGATTTTAAGCTAAAACTGGACTCTGAAATAACTTTTCAGGAAATGTCTGATTCACTCTCCCATCTAAACACAGGAAAGTCTCCAGGAATTGATGGCCTTCCTGTTGAGTTCTACAGACAGTTCTGGCTTTACTGGGGCTGACGTGCATGCAGTGTTCATGGAAAGCTTAAGAGATGGGGAGTTACCTCTGAGCTGCAGAAGAGCGGTGATCACTCTGCTTCCAAAAAAGGGAGATCTATGCCAAATAAAGAACTGGCGTCCCGTGAGTCTGCTCTGTACAGACTATAAGATTTTCTCCAGGACTTTGGCAAACCGTCTGAGAACTGTAATGAGTTTGGTGGTTAATTCTTGTCAAGCTTACTGTGTACCTGACCGCTCCATTTTTGATAACATTTTCTTCATGCGTGATGTGATTGCAGCATCCAAAATGTATGGCATCGATCTGGGAATTTTATCTATTGATCAGGAGAAGGCTTTTGATAGAGTTGATCACAGATATTTGTTTAACACCTTGAAATGCTTTGGGTTTGGGGAAAATTTTATCAAAATGATCAGACTTTTGTATACTAAAGTTTTGGTATTTTAAAGATTAATGGCACATTGAGTGCCCCTTTCCTGGTCAAGAGGGGATTGACAGGGTGCCTTATCAGGAATGTTGTACTCTTTGTCGATTGAGCCATTCCTTTTCAGATCACTCAGAGACTGCAAGGTCTAGATCTCCCGTCTTGCCCAGTTGTCACTGCTAAATGTTTGGCCTATGCAGACGACGTGTCCATATTTGTCAAATCTGACCAAGATGTCAATGTGGTAGTTTCATGCCAAACAACGTTTGAGAGCATCTCTTCAGCTAAAGTCAACTGGGCTAAAAGTAATGCTCTCCTACTTGGCTTTGGGTTGAACGTCCACCACCAAAGCTTCCTGCAAATCTGACCTGGAACAGGAAGTGTTTTCGTTACCTTGGGGTGATGTTGGGAAGTGAAGGACTGGATGAGAGTAATTGGGATGGCCTTTTGGATCAAGTCAGTGCTCGGCTGAACAAATGGAGATGGATTGTGGCCAAACTGTCTTTTAGAGGGAGAGTAATAGTGGTAAACAACTTAGTTGCATCGATGCTTTGGCATAAACTCATGTGTGGAGATCCTCCTCCAGGGATGTTACATCAGATCCAAAAACTGTTAGTTGATTTTTTTGGAATGGTCTGCATTGGCTGCGACAGAGTGTGCTGTTTCTACCAGTGGAACAAGGAGGTCAGGGACTCATCGATGTACCATCAAAGGTCGCAGGCTTTCGACTCCTGGTTATTCAAAAGCTTTTTTTTGGTTCTCACCATCTGATTTGGAGGATTTGGCACTTCATTTTTTTTTCGAGTTGGGGATTATGGTTTTGACAAGCAGTTTTTGGTAATGGAAATCAATGCAATGGACCTTTCAGTGTTACCCAAATTTTATAGGGGTGCTTTATTGACCTGGCATCTTGTTTTAAAAGACATTTCAGTACATCAGGTTGGTTGCACGATGAGCCTTTGATTTTTAATTCGCTGTTCTCGTGCTCTCAATTAAGGAGCAAATGTTTTACTGATTTATTGATTGGAAATGGGATTTTAAAATTAGCCACATATATGATAAGGTGCAACAGACATTTGTGGAGCCTTCATTTTGGCTTCAATTTTAGGTGTGAAGTCCGTGCGGATGATCGAGGGCTTTCTGTCTTCTGTGGCCAAAGAATATCACAAACTTGAAGACTCCATCAGCACCACCAGCACAGATCTACAGGTCTGTCCTGCTGTTGATGTCAACTCCATCCCCACAAACTCGATTATCGTATTTGACAAAGGAAATGTGGTGTCATTTATGTGTTTATCAAAAAAAGAACTTTATCAATATTCTATGAAAGTCATTCATTTTCTTTCCTGAAGACTATTGTTGATTCACAATGGAGAGGACATTTAGGGGTAGTAGATGGGAGGGTGCCGGCTTGGAGGAGCTGTACAAGCCTCCGAGCAACAAAAGGACATCCGACCTACAATGGAGGATTGGGCACGGCATCATAGCCACAAACTCCTTCTTAAAAAGAATCAGACTTAAAGAGGATGACAAATGTGATTTTTGTGGGCAAAGGGAAACCGTTTTTCATCTGTTTGCAACATGTGTAAGATTAAGAGTTTTTAAGGTTTTAACTGATTTGTGTAAAAGCTAAGATCAGATTTTAATATTGTGATGTTTATCTATGGGGCTGCGTATAATAAGAACAACAGGCACAGGACACAGTTAATGAACTTTTTGCTGGGTGAAGGAAAACTAGCAATTTTAAAAAGTAGGAAAAATAAACAATGTGGGAAGGGAACTGTGGACATCCACTTACTGTTTAAGCTGAATATTCACTCGAGAATCAAACTGGAATTTACATACTATAAACTGATGCACAAAATTCATATTTTTGAGAATGTGTGGTGTACGAAAGGGGTACTGTGTGCTGTTGAGGAGGGTGAACTAAAAATCAATTTATAACTCGTTGGAAAATTGTAAAAATTGAAGTTATTTATAGCAAGAGATACTTTGTGAACACTACTGGGAATTGGGGCTGACTGGGCCTTAGTTGTATTTTCTATGAACATAAATGAGGAGGGAACTTGGGGGAGCTGAGAAAATCTAAAATATTTATATGCTAACTGAGTGTGGGGTTACACGGGGTTAATAATCGGGTTTTGTTACTTTTCATTTCTTTGTATTGGTTATTTATAATACGTGTTGTTGTATGTGTACTTTAATATATATTGACATTTGTTATTTTTGGTTCAATAAAGTACTTTTAAAAATTAATTATCTATCTATCTATCTATCTATCTATCATATAGTGCCTTATCTATCTATCTATCTATCTATCTATCTATCTATCTATCTATCTATTATATAGTGCCCTATCTATCTATCTATCTATCTATCTATCTATCTATCTATCTATCTATCTATCTATCTATCTATCTATCTATCTATCTATTATATAGTGCCCTATCTATCTATCTATCTATCTATCTATCTATCTATCTATCTATCTATCTATCTATCTATCTATCTATCTATCTATCTATCTATCTATCTATCTATCATATAGTGCCTTATCTATCTATCTATCTATCTATCTATCTATCTATCTATCTATCTATCTATCTATTATATAGTGCCCTATCTATCTATCTATCTATCTATCTATCTATCTATCTATCTATCTATCTATCTATCTATCTATCTATCATATAGTGCCTTATCTATCTATCTATCTATCTATCTATCTATCTATCTATCTATCTATCTATCTATCTATCATATAGTGCCTTATCTATCTATCTATCTATCTATCTATCTATCTATCTATCTATCTATCTATCTATCTATCTATCTATCTATCTATCTATCTATAACCAAGTATCAAAGCCATAACAACATCCTAAATTAAAGTTGAAGTGAACATTAATTAGTCAGAAAACTTTTAGGACACATAAACACACTCTAAGATATTTTTATTTTCTTTTTAGGAATTATCTGTAAATTTAGATAATCTGGAAGTCTCAACCACCACCCTTTGACCCCAAACATCACAGGAAAGATGACTTCGAACCTCACCCATAGCAACACCCTAGCAACCATCACAACAAACTCATACATGAATGGCCATGCCCAGTTAAACCTAAATGGCATTGCAGGAAGATGCTACATTTTTTTGGACCTCTAAAATCTAAATCGAATACAATGTCAGAACTGGATTTAGTGGTCCCAAAAATCATTATTTACCAAAAATAGCAGGGAGAAAAACAAATAAAAATAATAAAGAGCACAAGTCACAACTATGCCTGCCTGTTTTTGTACTGTTTTCACACAAGAATATAAATATGTGTCAGTATAACAGGCTGCAGCTGGATATTTCCTGTTATTTTACAACATTACAAGAATTGTATTGAAGTCATGTTTGCCTTTATTAGCAAAGGGAAATTTCAACTTTTACTTTGAAAGGTTATAACTTGGGTGGCACAGTGGTAGCGCTGCTGCCTCGCAGTAAGGAGATCTGGTTCACTTCCCGGGTCCTCCCTGTGTGGAGTTTGCATGTTCTCCTGTACTCTGGATTCCTCCCACAGTCCAAAGACACGCAGGTTAGGTGCATAGGCGATTCTAAATTGTCCCTAGTGTGTGCTTGGTGTGTGTGGGTGTTTGTGTCCTGCGATGGGCTGGTGCCCTGCCCGGGGTTTATTCCTGCCTTGCCCCCTGTGCTGGCTGAGATCGACTCCAGCAGACCCCCGTGACCCTGTAGTTAGGATATAGCGGGTTGGATAATGAATGGAAGGTTATTACTCTTAATTTTACATCTTAAAAGAATTTTTAATATGATGACAATTCCACCCCTGTTTAAAGAGCAAGGATTAAATTGAACTTAACCTTGTGTCATCTTTATGTCAAACTTCTAATATATTAATATTTTTTGATCTGTGTGACTAAGATTCTTAATTGTTAAGAATTATGTTTACACTGGCAAAAAACAGTTGTCAAATAGTTTATATTCTGTAAAATATTTCTGTGTGCACAGTACAGAGCAAGCACTAGCACAAAATGAGAATGAACATGGCACTCATGAATGGTGCAAATCATGCAGGCGGCAAGGATCGGGTATATCAGCTGCTTCTAACTCGCTGGTCTCCTCTCTTCTTCTTTCAACGTGGAAGATCCCAACCTGGTGGAAGAACAATAACCCCAAGTCCAACTCTGACAGAAGAGTCTGTCTCTTCTGGGCTGGACCTCTGATAGCAGCATTGTGTCAGCCTTCTAATGGCTGCCATCGCATTTGACTCTGACGTTTGTTTTCTCTCAAACATTTTGATAACTTTCAATAACCAGGATGGCCTCTGCCCTCCTACCCAGCTGTGTTGTTTTGGTCTGCTTTTTTTATAGTGTGAAAAGAGGACACTAATTCTCATGTATAACTGTACAAAAGTTGAACCCAGACCTCAAGTGTGAAATGAAGGACCCCAAAGCTGTGATTGTACAAAAAGGACCCCAGGTCTTTGCCCACCATTGAGTTCTTTTTGCTGGCACAGTCACACACTTCACTCCTGTACCTGCCCGTAAGGGGAATGTTCTATTTATTGTCTTTAACTAAAAATTTCTCACCCGCATTATCCAAGACAGAAATAGTAAGATTGTATGACATTTAACTCTTTCTGCACCTGTAGTGCCTATTCAGTAATAACATATTTTACCATTGACTTTTAAACAATAAAATGGTTATACAACTGTGTTATACAAATTATCTAAGCATTTAATTCTCCAAATACTTCCATATTTGTTAGTATTTGCTATTGTGAGCTGAGCTGGTCATATGCCATGCTCGCTCGGATCCATTGAATAAATGATGTCCGTTATAACTATGGCAGTGGTGATCTCAGCTGTTCTTTGAAAGAAAATTCCCCAGCTGTGCGACAGCTGCATTTCTTCATCCGTCCATCTGTGCATCTTCAAACCTTCTCAGTCCAGAGTCTGCACCACTAAGATACACTTGTATATTCTGGAGTACATGCACTTCACTAATAGCATGCAAATGTAGAGTTGTAATCACCCCAACCTGCATGTCTCTGGTAGGGTTGATCAGTGAAATCCAGCAAAACGTTTTTCACACTGAATTTGATGGGTTGTTTGCCATATCAGCTTAGGTGAACTTTTTTGCCAGTGCCCGTGTAACTTCCAGGAGCCTCTTGAACCCACCACCGTTGAGAATGTTACTGAGATGAGCCGGGCAAATGAGGACACATACACATAGCAAGGGGTATGTGTGTACAAAAGTGTGTCAGTGCTTTTATTAAAACAATCCAAACGATCAGTGTTCAAAAGTGCACTGCTCAAAAATAAATAATCTTTAAAATCATCTTTGTGCAAGTGGAGGTTAAAAACACAGTCAAATAAATATTCCATTACAAAAAGGTTAAAACTGCCAAGCAGGAAAATATCCTTTTTAACACTGTCCCCGTGCCGCTCTTTAAAAACAGATGTCTCCTCTGCTCACCTCTGACGAGGCCTCACAGCAGGGGAGACGCCCATCTGAGGGTCACAGCCATCCATCCACTACAGGTCCAGGTCCCTCCTGTCCCATGGCTCCCAGCAAGGCTCCCTATCCAGACTTAATTCTAGCCAAGGCTCGGGTCCCTGCACCCATCTGTGGCCCCGGCAGGGCTCCCATTCCAAACTTCATAGACTCCTGGTTCCTTCCCAGGGTTACACAGACAGTCACACCAACAGGTTTCTCCAGCTCTGTAATCGCTCAACTGGAGTAACCTTCTCCAGCCCTGAAGCGTTGGCCACATGCTCCCCAAGGAACTCTCCTTCTGGCTGCGTGCCTTCACTCGTTCATTCGCACACACCAGCTCTCTTAGCCCTCTGCCTTCTCTCCCATCTGTTAACCTCTGCCTCCTTCAATTTCCTTTCATTTTCCTTTTCCTCCCTCTGCCCCTTTATACTGCCTGTTTAATTGGCTGCAAGTGCAATGAGCCATTCCCTCCATGGCACCATTGGCTGATCTGTCTGCCCTTGCAAGGCAGCGAGCCAGCTGCTCAATTAACCTGGTATTGAAAAGCACTCACACACACTCACACCCTAATGGCACCTGCACCTTCTTGGGGCAATATTATTTATTTAACATCAGCCACCTATTGCTGAGCCACAAACCCGCTCTTCCACAGCCCCATGATGCTTTGCAAGGCCAGCACAACATTAGAGAGCTATGATACGTTACTAGATGGGGAAGTCACTACTCGATCATGCCTGTGTACTGTAAGTGTACTCCACCTCATACTTTACTGCGTTGTCTGATTTGCTTGGCGCATGCATACATTTACTGCCGTAGCTTAAGCAAGGTCCTGGTGCAAATCAAGCACAAATGTCAAGTATATAAAACTGATACTCATGTGGTCAGTCACTCACCACAGTGCCGTGTGACTAATTTTTATTCTGGCAGAATTTGTTGTGAACTGCTTGAGTCCCGAAAGCACCACGGCTAAATACACTTCACACTAGAAGGAGAAAACACCATCAAAATACCCCGTGTAGAAACCCAAAGGGCCAAGACAAAGCTTGATAAAAAATAAAAGGTTTATTTTTACAAAACCTGTACAGGCACAAAGCTCCTATGAGCACAAAGAATTTTACATGAAAGGTATGGGTAAACACAGAAAACCAAGACCCAATGCAGCATCTACAAATTGTAGTCAAGGCAGATAAGAAGTTCAAAAAATCAGTAACACAATCTCAATACTGAATCCAAAAATCACTGTCGAGAAACAAAGCACAGGATCAAAATCCAGAAATTCAACATGCAATAGCGAAACACAGATACTCACAATAACTCGACTCTCCCTAGTGCATTCAATGAACCGTGAGGAATCATGGGGAGCTCCTCCCTTAAATATAGTGGAAAGCTGTTTCTGGTGGTGATAGGCAGGTGGGACCACCCGCAAAGCACAATGGATATAGCAAAAGCCCTTCCCCTTTTCCAACGTACAATTAGAAAGATGTGCATAATAAACATTAATACGAATAAATTGCATTAAGTAATGAAAAACCAAAAAGAAAGGACACTTTGAACCCCAGCCAGGGAAGACATACCTGCTGAAACATGGCAGAATCCATGCATAATTAGCCATGTGGAGCAGTAGCAAATCAAAACAAACCTTAAAATGAGCTTTCCCAAAGTTGGCAAACACATGAGACCCTGTGAAATAGTAATAATAAAAATTATGAAAGATTTATTACTTTTTACAAGGCATTTCTGTCTTCTTGATGGAGTGCAACTTCAAAAAATGGAAAGAACCCGTCCTACATTGCTACTGCGTGGCTGTAAAGATTGGAGCTCTGTGAGCACAATGATTTTTTTTTTACTTAATGCTTGTTTTTTTCCATTTCTTGTATTTTCTTTGTGGTTTCATTCCATCTGTGTCTTTTGTCTTTCGAGGCACAATGGCTCAGTGGTTAGCATTGCCGCTTCATAGCCCAGGTCACAATTTTTGGCCAGCATAGTTTTCAGATGATTCCATAGCCCTTGAGGACACTTAAACACCATTACACCATTATAATTTACTTAAAACTTCTTCAGTTCCTCCTTCCGCTTTGATCTCAGTGCATTTTGCAGAGTTTGGCGAAGTCCCTGAACATTTCCATGATTTTGCAGAACTCACAACAAAGTGAATTAGAATCTCCAGGATGTTGGGGGACAACTGAAACACCAAGAGAAAATCTCACATAGAGATGAGGGAAGATGCAAACCCTACAGAGACGGTGACCGGCCCAGGACATGCCCTTAAGTGTCGCTCCACTATGTCACTCCTAATTATATCCAATGATAAGTTAAGCTCTGTTTTTTGATTTCTTTGTCCTTTTATACAAGTGATGAGACTTCTGTAGGAGGCTGGTCCCCCATTTGTGAATGAGAATGCACTCCAGCACACAAAGGCCTGATACCCTGAAGATTTTCCACCTGTATCAAAATGATGTATTCTGAAACATCTTATCCTAGGCCAAAGCTTTTTATTCGCATTTGATTTAGGACGATCACAGATTCAGATCTTTAACACACTGTACAGCTGAGAGTCCCACATGCGCTCTGCCTTGTGCTGCACATTCGGCGCAGTGAGAATTATTACCTTGGCACCTTTTCAAATATCTGTGATAGTAAAAGATGTTCACTTGTTTTTCTTTCTTGTTGTAAAGTAATTTACTGGCACTGTGAGGCACTGCCAAACCCCAGCAATAAAAGAAGATCAAGCTAAGAAAAAGAAAGGCCCCTGAAGTGGCAGCTCCCAGTGAAAGTGTGCAGCTCCTAATGGCGTCATTAGAGCAGTTAGAGGACTAACTGCCTTCAGGCGTAACAGCAGACATGTCGAGTGGAGGCTTGCACATTAGACCCCCTGACACAGATTTCATTCATCCTGCGCCACCTGACACTTTTGACAACGAGAACTGGAGCACCTTGCCTTTGGAACTTGACCCCACGATCCGGGACAGCATGTTCAAGTCTCGGCAAGAGGTACTCATTTTGCATTTGGAGCTGAGCAGAAAGTGAAGTGCAGGACATCTTGAGCGGCCCTCCTCTCAACGATATGCTCATTTTATTTACTGTTACCATGCGGTACTTGACTTCTCTTTCTTTCAACCCTTGGAAAAAAAAAATCACTGAGCAAACGTCTTGGTCTGAGGCAAACTGAGCCTTGGTAAAAGTGCCGTGACTCACTGAGCGTCGTCCCGTCTATCAGCTTATTTAAAATGATATCTTATCGTCTGTTAAATACAGGAGTGGACGCCCCAAAGCTAAAGTGCAGCTATGGCGAGATAATCTGAATCACCAAGTGCTGATGGGCAGCTTGGGCAAAGGAGTCTCAAAAAACCAATAAGCCATCCATTTTTTGAACCCTTCTATTCTCAATACATGATCTCAGGACTAAGCACTAACCCACACAAACTGGAGAGCGTCAGGCACACTTATTAAGGTACATTTAGAAACAGTAAACAACAGTCAAAAGATTCAAGATTCTTTATTTGTCACATACACAGTTATACAACATGTAGTGAAATGTGCCCTGAATCGACCCATGAGATTGTGCAATAAGTTAACAGATAGATAATTATTTAAAGTAAAAAGAAGAAAGAAGGAATTAAATTAATAAAAAGAAACTTAAAAGGGTAGAACTAAGGTGATATAATGAGGTGATTACAATTTTAAACAAAATCTGAACTTTGTGCAAATATAACAGAATAAAACGTCTATGCAGTGTAAAGTGCAGTGTGCTAGTTTGATTGTTAAAATAGACTTAATGACAGCTGAGAAACAATGAGGTAGAGAATTCAGTCTGTGTTAATGAACATTTGACAAGAATTTGTGGCGGCATGTCCAGGTTAAGAGGTCTTATAGCCTGTGGATAGAAGCCCCCCCTGAGCCCCTCTGTTCTGGCCATAATACTCCTAAACCATTTGCCTGATTTCAGCAGTTTGATGATCCTAGTTGCTCTGGTCTGGCATCTCCTGATATAAATATCCTGCCGAGATGGTAGATCAGACCTGGTGCAGTGTTCTGCCACCCAATTCACTCTCTGTAGATGCTCAATATCCCGTACACAGCTGTTCCCAAACCAGGAGGCGATGTTCTGATTCAAGACACTTTCTACAGCACCAGAGTAAAAAGTCCTTAGGATCACTGGAGAAACCCTAAACTTCCTAAGCTGTCTAAGATGGTGAAGACACTGCCTCACCTTTTTGGATTGTGCTTGAATATGATCAGTTCATGTCAAATCTTCTGTGATGTGAAGACCCAGATATTTGAAGCTGCTCACCCTCTCCCCTGCAGTCCCGTAGATGCTGAGGGGGGTATAGGACCACTGCTGTCTCCTACCAAAATCCACCACCAACTCCTTAGTTTTGCTGACATTCAGTTGGACACCACAGTGCCAGGTTCTCTACTTCCTCCACGTATGCTGTCTCATCATTGTTGGAGTATGAAGCCCAGCACTGCTTTGTGATTAGCAAATTTTACGATGGAGATGGAGGCATGTGTGGCTACGCAGTTATGAGTGTAGAGAGTATAGAGCAGAGGGCTGAGCACATAGCCTTGTGGCGCTCCCGTAAGTGTGATGGTGCCAGTGGCACAACTACCACCTCTCACCAAATAGGGTTTTTTTCTGTGAGAAAGATGAAAACCCAGGCACGCAGACGGCTGTTCAGTCTCAGGTCTGTCATCTTAGGGAACAGTCTAGGGAGGACAATTGTATTGAAAGATGAACCGCAATCAATGAACAGCAATCTCACAGTTTTCCTCTGCTTCATATCCACATGGCTGAGGGTGGTATGCAGGGCGTGGGAGATGCCATCCTCCATTGATCTTTTGGGGCAGTGTGCGAACTGGTGTGGGTCTATGGAACTGGTGATGGATGCTGAAATTAAGACTTTAATGAGTTTCTCAAAAACCTTCATGACTACCAAGGTCGGTAGTCATTCAGGCATGAGGGTTTGTTGTTCTCTGATACCTGGACAATAACTGACCTTTTAAAACACAGACTGAGCCAGAGACTTGTTGAAGATGGAGGTGAAGACCGACCGGACTAGAAATTAGACCCATGCCCCTGGGTCATTAACCATAACGACTGTACCACCCACTTTTATTATACATAGCTCCTTTCATGAGGCCTTCAAAAGGTTATAATGCAGCTGTTAGGAACTTTTAGGATGCACAATCAATACATATTCTATATAGTGCCTTTTAGTCACAGTGAGAGTTACTAAGGGGCTTTAAAAAGCGAAGACAGGAAAGAAATACCAAGAATTTGCCCCAAAGAATGTTTAAGTTCTGAATATTCAGCAGCCCTCTTTAGTGGGTAGTAGCTAAGATACTGGCCTGTAAGCTACAAGGACAAAGGTTCAATTGCTGCCACTGACCTGCCCGAACCATTGAGTGTGAAACTGTTCAAATGCAGAAACAGGCAAACACTTTACAAATGCAAAGCCATTCAGCATGGAGCAGACTATGGAAATATTCACTATGAAAGACATTTAGGGCTGGTCAGAATCATGTTGCCCACCTACTCACAGCCCCACATTTACTCATGAAAGACCAGTTTGGAGCTGTTGATCAAGGTCATGGGGTCCAGAGTCTAATCTGGCAGCATTGACAGGGTGCTAATCCATCAGATAGTGGTCCAGTTTCAATTTGCCAATTCACCTAACACCCACATCTTTGGAATAAGAGTGGGAAATCCAGTTAAGACCCCAAAAAGACACTGGGAGAACATTCCAACCCCATTTAGGCAGTGAGAAGAGCGCACTTAGAAGGCAATGGGTGTGGCGCTGGGGGGACCTGACCACTTCATCACAATGTTCATGGTGACCACTATGGGCTATGTGTGTTATATAAAATTAAGTCTGACCAAGCCAGTCCCTGCCACACTGCTGGGTAGGTCACATAACCTGTCAGTGCACACATTGAACAAATATGAAAGCATATGAAGCCCCCTGTAACAGCATTATTTATATAGAAGAGCACTATATACAATTTTGATGTTGTTTAGTCTTCTTTTTTGCCCTTTTGGTTTCTTTCCTGCCTCTGAACATGTCTTTCACTAAGCTTTCTCATCATAGCCATTTCTTCTTAGTCCCTGGACATTGTGGCCTGCTTTATAATGGGCAGATTCTGAGCTCAGTTGTTAGTGATGCCATTGCTGTTTCTATGTGAAAGCACTGGAGGACTTAGTGAAAGAGGCAGAATGTATGACTTTTGCCTAGCTTCCATTTTTCTACTTCTGCTCTTTGCAGATACCCAGGTACTGCTAAAAGCTGGTGGCATGTTACACAACTTCTGGTCAGGGAAAAAGTCAAACTTGATGATTGCAGTTGCTGATCTCCATACCTGAGGATTCCAATTACACAAGTAGAAATTGCATGGCATGACAATTTGCACGACTCCAGCACAGTTTTACATTTCCCAAGTATCGCAGGTCACCCATTTTTCTGATAACCAATAATATGTGGCCTGACAAGAGGCTGTGTTTTTTGGAGGCTTTGCAGGAACGGTAAATTCAGCCACAGTTTCTGCCCTTTTTTTCTCATTTTGTCTATTCCTTTGTGCTGAGTACAATAAGCATCCTCAGACAGGCCTTTCATCTGTTTGTGAGGTCCGAAAACCCTGCACACCTTATTTCTCATAGCTGTATTATTTGCATTGTACTTTTGGGGTGAACGCTCATTGGTTGTCAGCTCTCATGCATACACAGTCCGCTCCTATGACTTAAGACAAAATCAAACCTGTTTTGTCAGGGTGCATCACAGACAGGTTGGACCTAGATGCTGGGAATGTCAGATTACATGGCTGCCTCGAATCGCTAAGATTATGTAAATGAAGTGTGTGACTACAAAATGCTGGAAAGATTTTGTACTGTGAACAATTTCTTCTTAGCTTAGATCTTATTAGCCACTTATAGGTCCTTTCACAAAATGGTGAACAATTTCAAGGGTCGTGAAACGTCCTCTGTAGATCGTATGGCTTATTTAAAGGCCCTTTCACAAAATGACACCTCAATATGTAAACCTACTTCGTGACTCCAGAGTCAGTAGGACATCCGAGGTTGCTCCAGCTAAAAAGGAGGCACATGGACTTGGTGTGGTCATTAGATTTGAAGTACCAGCTACAAACATACATAATGGTAATGGTAAGTAATATAATTTGGTCATTCATCTCTTTTGATGGCTTGGATCCATTTCCTGCTGTTTAATTAGTACATGCATTGTTTCATTATTGTTTCAGTTATTAGAGAAACCAAAGCCAACAGTTCTTCAAATGAATCTACTCCAAAAGTAGATCAGGCGTAGAATGCAGCAGTTCACATTCGGGCTCAAAAAGCTCAATCATCAAAGGAGGAAGCATCACCAAAAACTGTTCCAGCAAACAGATGTGAGTCCCACTTCAAAATTAGAGTTTGTGGCCTGAAGGAGTCAGAAGTTTTTTAGATTAGATTAGATTAGATTCACTTTATTGTCATTACACATGTATAAATACAGGGCAACGAGATTCAGTTTAGCATCTAATCAGAAGTGCAAAGAGCAGAAGTACAATAAATATCATTTGTGCATATTATGTACAGTTAAATACGATATTTACAGTTAAATGCGATATATACAGTTAAGAGCACAGTGAAGATGGGAATAGATATATAGATATATATAAATAGATATACAAATGTTCTAAATGCGGATGGCAAATATACATATTTTACAATATACTGTCACGCACGCGCGAGTAGGAGGCCGCGGATTGATTCGACAGCACCTGGGAAACCACTCGCCGCCAGGGAATGGTGGGGTATTAACTTTCTCCCTCTGCTTCCTCATAGGAAAAAAGACCGTCCTGCACCATAGGCATGGATGACCGCAGTGCGATACTTCCGCCCTTCCTCCGCCATCTTGCCCTGACGTCATCCTTCCCATCCTCCCTTGCGGTCCTTCCCGACATTCCTCCACTTCCGCTCCTCCCCAATAAAATGGCGCGGCGCCAGGAGTCGGCGCGTTATGAACTGTTTAGTTTATGATTTTGACCTGTTTTTTTGTTTCTGTACAATATACGGGCCGGAAAACCCCAACCCTTGCTACTGTCTCTCGGTCCTTTACAAGTGGCGAGTCGGCAGGAGAAAGATCCCGGAATGACGGAGGGACAGGACCTGAACACCGTGCTGCAGGGAATGAACGCCCAGCTCCAGGCCCTGCAGCAAGCGCAAGCCGCTACCAACCGGGAGCTGGAGGCCACGAGGCCAGGTTAGTGGAAGCCCAACGGGCGAGACCAGACCCGCCCAGGCAGCCGCCTCATCCTATGGTACCGATGGGCCCGCCGAGGACGCCGATGCCTACCTGGGCATGTTTGAGAGGACGCCACCCGGAGCGAGTGGCAGCGGTCCGAGTGGGCGTCCATCTTGGCGCCATACCTAAAGGGACCAGCTGCTGGGCCTATTAACCTCCCTGAGGAGGAGGCCGCTAATTACGACCTCCTCAAGCCCGAAATATTGGCCCGCTACGGCATTAGCCGGGCCAGCAGGCGGCGAATGGCGGAACTGGGTCTTTGACCCGAAAAGCCGCTTCGCGCCCAGGCGTTCGAAGTTCTGGGGCAAGATGGGCGCTGGCTACGGCCAGAGAGCCCCGACGGGCGGAAAGTCGTCGAGCGGGTGGCCTGTGAAGGCCTGGTCAATGCAATGCCCAGTTCCCTCGCCCAGCAGGTCCGGGCACGCCTATCAAACATGTCGGGCCTCCTCGGCGTCCTGGAGCGTCAGTTGGCGGTCCTCCGACTTGGGGGGTCAGAAAAGCCTGCTCGCGGGAACCGGCAGGGACGGGCGGCCACCCCGAGCCCCTCGACGCTGCAGAAGCGCCAGCCAGAGCCAAAGAGAGGCCGGGTCCGCCGCTGTTTCAAGTGTGGCGAGACCGGCCACCTGCTGCCAAACTGCCCCCATCACATCGCCCCGGAGCCTATGGACTGCAGCTGGACATCAGCGAGAGGTATTGTACCCGCCGCATCCCTTGGCGAGTCCGAATCACGGGAGTGGTGTTGCTAAATGGGCACGCCGTGGTGGCTTTGTTTGATTCCGGCAGCAACATTACCATTGTTGCTCGCCGTTTGCCTTACCGCAACAGTGGTTAAAGCAACATTTGTTGGTTACCTGTGTACATGGGGGGACTAGGTCATATCGTTCCGCTCACTGCTATCTTACCTGGAAGGGGGAACCAATCCAAATGACGGTCGCTGTGTTACCTGACCCCCCCTTCCCAGTGATCCTGGGACAAGACTGGTCTAAAAGAATCAGCGGTAAGCCATTCGCCGCTCCCGGGGCCTCGTTGGATCTTGTCATGAGGGGAAAAGGCAACCCTCCCGCGGCCTCCACGCCGTGCACAAGGGCAGGCCCTATGGGCGCTGGTGTCTCGGGGACCTTCCGTGGCTACGGACCTTGACCCGGAAGATTCCGCCGGAGAAGGGACTAGCCAGGGAACTCTCCCCGGGCCCAGGCCCCAAGACCCTCTCGGCCTGGACCATCAATTTCGGTCCACGCCGCCTCCTTTAAGAGGGAGCAGTGGAATGATGACCCCTGCGCTTTGCCCGAACGCGATTGTTCTGCCTAACAGCTCGACAGCGGACGGATCCACACCGCGGGAACCCTTCTTTGTCCTTGAAAATGATCTGTTGTACCGAGTGGCTACCCATGAGGGCGAGGTGCGGAAGTTGTTGCTAATTCCGCGTACCTTCCGGCGGGAGATATGCGAGTTGGCACATGCTCACCTCCTAGGCCCACCTCGGGCGAAAAACACTGGAGAGGATTAAGCTCCGCTTTTACTGGCCTGGGATCAATGAGGAGGTCCGCGGTTCTGTCAATCCTGTCCGAGTGCCAGACCCGCCAGATTCCTAGGAGGGACCGTGCTCCTCTAGTCCCTATTCCCTCGTGGACATCCCCTTTGAAAGGATAGGGGTCGATTTGGTGGGACCCCTGGAGCCCTCAACCCGTGGCCATAAGTATATCCTAGTCATGGTGGACTATGCCACCCGGTACCCAGAGGCGGTTCCCCTGCGCTCCGCTAATACTAAAAGCATCGCACGGGAACTGGTTAACTTGTTTTCACGCTGGGCATACCCAAGGAGGTCCTCACGGACCAGGGTACGCCCTTCACTTCGGATACGTTCAAGGAGGTGGCCAAATTACTGCAGATAAAGCACCTGAAAGCGTCAGTCTATCACCCGCAAACTGACGGGTTGGTCGAGCGATTTAATCAGGCGCTTAAGCAGATGCTCCGCAAGGTAGTCAGCGCGGACGGCAGGAACTGGGACCAGCTCCTCCCGCTCGTGCTTTTTGCCTACCGGGAGGTACCCCAGGCCTCTACGGGCTTCTCCCCTTTTGAATTACTATACGGGCGACAACCCCGGGGAATCCTCGACATCCTAAAAGAAGGCTGGGAGGCGAGGCTCTTCCCTCCTCTAATATTTTGGAGTACGTAGCGCAACTGCGCGACCGACTCACAAAGATCAGGCCCCTCCTAAAAGAGTACGTGACTCGCGCAAGCAGCGCAGGCCGGTGTTACAACCGCAACTCCGTCCTCAGGGAGTTCGCCCGGGACCGAGTTATGGTGCTCGTCCGACCTCCCACTCGAAGCTGCGCTCACTGGCAAGGGCCTTACGAGGTTAAGGAGAGAAAGGACTCGTCGACTATTTGTAAAACAGCCCAACGTCGACCGAAAGTGAGAGGATCTATCATGTCAACCTGTTAAAGCCCTGAGAGATAGAGAGGAGCTTCCCAGCTCCCGTAGGTCACTCTCCCTTTTCGCAAGCACAACTGCCCTTAACCTCGGTGAAGAGCTGACCCCCAAGCAGCGGCAGGAGTTAGCCCAAACACTCCGAGCCATCCCCGAGGTAGTGAGCGAGTCACCCGGCCGGACCGCTGATTGAGCCGCGATATAGTCACGGGCCCCGGGTAATCGTCCGGGAGGCCCTACCGACTCCGGAGGCAAAACGCCGCAGAGGTCGAACTGGAGGTGAAACGTATGTTGGACATGGACATAATTGAAGAGAGCCATAGTCCCTGGTCCAGCCCTATTGTCCTCGTCTCCAAGCCAGACGGCTCCTGGAGGTTCTGTAATGACTTTAGACGCCTGAATCAGATCTCCAAGTTCGATGCCTACCCCATGCCCCGCATTGACGACCTCCTTGAGCGGCTGGGTACGGCTCGATATCTGACTACCCTTGACATGACAAAAGGGTATTGGCAAATTCCTTTAACGGCATCCGCAAAGGAGAAAACGGCCTTTAGCACCCCTAGCGGGCACTGGCAGTACAAGGTCCTCCCATTTGGGCTGCACGGGCCCGCGACCTTCCAACGCCTGGTAGATAGAGTGCTGACGCCTCACCAGTCCTATAGTGCCGCTTACCTGGATGACGTTGTCATCTATTCCGCACCTGGGAGGAGCATCTACTGCAGGTCGCAGCTGTCCTCCGAACACTGGCTAAAGCCGCCTCCGCATAAACCCCGGAAGTGTTTTTGGATTAAAGGAGGCCAAATATTTAGGCTACCTCGTGGGACAAGGACAGGTGCGGCCACAGAGCTCCAAAGTGAAAGACATCTTAGAATGGCCCGTCCGAGTACCAAGAAACAGGTGCAGGCTTTCTTGGGGCTTGCGTTACTACCGCCGGTTTGTTCCCGTTTCTCGAAGAGCAGCACCCTTGACTGACCTGACAAAAAAGGGCGCTCCCCTATACGTGGTGTGGACCGACAAAGCAGAACACGCGCTCAGTGACCTAAAGAAGGCCCTAACGTCGGCACCTGTGTTACGGACGCCCGATTTTGGGCTCCCGTTTATTCTCCAGACCGACGCTTCGGACACAGGCCTGGGTGCCGTGCTGAGCCAAAGCGTCGATGGTGTCGAGCACCCTGTGATGTACCTTAGCCGAAACTGATGGACCGGGACCGGTGCACGCGGCAGTGGAGAGGGAGGCCTTGGCCATTAAGTGGGCAGTGACCCACCTCCGGTACTACCTGCTGGGTCGCGAGTTCGCTCTGGTGACTGATCACGCTGCACTTCAGTGGATGTCCCTGCACAAAGAGTCGAATCCGCGGGTCACCAGGTGGTTCCTGGACTTACAGCCGTATAAGTTCACTGTCACTTATCGGCGGGCACCCTTCAGGCCAATGCCGATGCCCTCTCGTATTCACGACCTCTCGGTTAGGTCCGCCCGACCTGACGGTCCTGGGCTAAGGGGGATCGTGTCACGCGCGCGTAGGAGGCAGCGGATTGATTCGACAGCACCTGGGAAACCACTCGCCGCCAGGGAATGGTGGGGTATTAACTTTCTCCCTCTGCTTCCTCATAGGAAAAAAGACCGCCCTGCACCATAGGCATGGATGACCGCAGTGCGATACTTCCGCCCTTCCTCCGCCATCTTGCCCTGACGCCATCCTTCCCATCCTCCCTTGCGGTCCTTCCCGACATTCCTCCACTTCCGGCTCCTCCCCAATAAAATGCCGCGACGCCAGGAGTCGGCGTCGCGATATGAACTGTTTAGTTTATGATTTTGACCTGTTTTTGTTTAACTGTACAATATACGGGGCCGGAAAACCCCAACCCTTGCTACTGTCTCTCTCGGTCCTTTACAATACATTTATGTACCTATACATGTATTTGTATGTACTATAATACTATAAGTACTATATATATATACATATACAGATGTACAACATACAGGTGTGTTATGTATGTGCAGTAATAATATAAGTACTATTATATATACACAGATGTACAATATACAGATGTGATATGCATGTGCTGTAATACTATGAGTATTGTAATATATACAGATGTACAATATATGATATATGATGTACAATGTACAGGTGTGCTGTGTGTGCACAGGTACAGTATATACAGATATGTACAAGGAAGGGAGGAGGAGTAGTGTAGAGGATTCAGTGTGTGGATGTGAAGGTTCAATGGGGGACTGAGTTCAGAAGTGTGACCGCTGTGGGGAAGAAGCTGTTCCTAAACCTGCTGGTTTTAGTTGGAAGGTTCCTGTAGCCTTCTGGAGGGAGGAGCTGGAAGAGTTTGTTGGCTGGATGAGAGGAGTCCTTAAGAATGCAACGAGCTCGGCGTAAACATCTCTTCTTGTGAGCGTCCTCAATGACCGGAAGTGGAGTCCCTATGATGCGTTGTGCGGTTTTCACCACCCGCTGCAGTGCCTTGCGGTCAGCAACAGAGCAATTCCCATACCAGACTGTAATACAGTTAGTCAGGATGCTCTCTATTGCACAGTGGTAGAAGTTGCCCAGTATGACAGCAGATAGTTGGCTCTTCTTCAGTATCCTCAAGAAGAAGAGGCGCTGATGGGCCTTCTTGACCAGGCTGGAGGTGTTGTTTGTCCATGACAGGTTCTCCGAGATATGTATCCCCAGGAATTTAAAGCTGGAAACCCGTTCGACAGCCATGCCATTGATGTGAATGGGGTGGTGGGTGTCTCCTTCTTCTTCCTGAAGTCCACAATGAGCTCCTTGGTTTTGGTGGTATTCAGGAGCAGGTTATTTTCAGCGCACCACGCAGCTAAGTGTTTTACCTCCTCCCTGTAATTAGACTCATCGTTATCACTGATGAGACCGATCACCGTGGTATCGTCTGCAAACTTGATGATGGAATTGGATCCATACATGGGCCTGCAGTCATGAGTGAAAAGGGAGTAGAGGAACGGGCTCAACACGCAGCCCTGTGGAACGCCAGTGTTGAGTGTAATGGTGGTAGAGCAGTTATGGCCAGACCTGACATGCTGGGGTCTGTTGGTCAGGAAGTCCATGATCCAATTACAGATAGAATTATTGATACCAAGATCCACAAGTTTAGTGATCAACTTGGAAGTGATGACTGTATTAAATGCTGAGCTGAAGTCAACAAACAGCAATCTTGCATAGGTGTTCTTATTGTCCAGGTGTGAGAGTACACTGTGAAGCGCTGTGGTTACCGCATCCTCTGTACTCCTATTGTTACGGTAGGCAAATTGGTGAGGATCCAGTGTGGGGGGCAGGCATGTCTTGAGGTGTGCCAGTACCAGTCGCTCAAAGCACTTCATAGCTATGGGCGTGAGTGCTACAGGGCGGTAGTCATTCAGGCACATTGGTGATGAGTGTTTTGGCACTGGCACTATGGAGGTGGTTTTGAAGCATGCTGGCACTGCTGCCTGGTCAAGGGACAGGTTGAAAATATCCGTGAAGACCCCTGCCAGCTGTTCAGCACATGCTCTAAGGACACGTCCAGGGATGCCATCAGGGCCAGCAGCCTTATGAGCATTGATGCGACTTAGTGCGTTATGAACCTCCGTGTGGGTGAGTGTGATGGTATGGCAGTCATCAGAGGGTAGGGTTATGGTGGACTTTTCCTTGTTGTCTTTGTCAAAGCGAGCGTAGAAGTCGTTCAGCTCATTGAGGAAGGACATATCCATGGCTGTCTGTGTGGAAGTGCCGCACTTATACTCAGAAATGGCCTGGATGCCCAGCCACATACGTCGGGGGTCAGAGTTGACAAAGTGCCCCTCCACCTTCAGTTTGTAGCTAAGCTTGGCCTTGTTGATGCCCCTCTTCAGTTCTGTCCTGGAAGTACTGTAGACCTGTGTGTCACCTGATCTGAAGGCATTGTTACGTGCCTTTAGCAGAAGCCGCACTTCCCTGTTCATCCATGGTTTCTGATTTGGGTACGTTGTGATCCGCTTCTCTGTGGTAACACTGTCAATTGTGGTGCTGATGTGTTCCAGTACTGAGTGTGTGTAGTAGTCAATGTTTATTTGTGAGTCGAAAGTGGCCTGAGAGGCAAACATGCTCCAGTCTGTGTCCTTAAACCTGTCCTGGAGTATAGAGTCAACCCCCGCTGGCCACACTTTGATGGTCTTCACTGTTGGTCTCACACGGTTGATGAGTGGTGAGTATTTGGGGGTGAGAAACAAAGAAAGGTGATCAGACTGTCCCAGGTGGGGGAGGGGTGTAGCTGTGTAGGCTCCAACAATGTTAGTGTAAACATGATCCAAGGTTTTATCCCTATCCCCTATCAATATCCAAAAGCTCTTGTCGGGTATAGGATGTAAAAGCGAAGCTGTTCTGAACGAACAGACCCGAGATGAGCAGGAATAACACTGCTATTTTGCAAAATCTGAAGAGACGCTGAGCCTCGTGTGACGCACGCGCCGCCATGCGTCAAGTTGCGTCTGAGGCTGAAAAAAATACCGGTTAGATTTAGTTGGACTCACCTGGACTCACCTGTACACACAGCATTGGCTCTCGAAACAAACTTCTCAATGAAGGATTGTCTTCTACTATGGTGGTGCCACATGGGAGAGGCACCAAGGCAGTTCAGGGATAACCACAAGCCCATGGCTGGGTGCTGTACAATTGGCGTTTTGGTAGCTGATTTCCTTTAAGTATTTGGAGCTGCAGAGAGGAAATCTTTAACTGTTGTTTGCGTGTCCACGCTGTACAACTATTATTAGAGTATTTTGTGTTTATTTGATACCTATAAGGGTTCCATATATTAATACTGAAGTCCTACTGAAAGACCTCAGTGTTCATGATGGAAATATCTGAAAAGGTATGATTGATAAGAATAATCTGCTTAATCTGAATCCATGCCTTAAATTGTTACTGTATTTCCATCCATAATAAACACCATATTAATTTTGTTCACAAGTGTATGTGGTATCATAACACCTTGAGCCAAAGGTCAAAGACTAACTTTGCAGTTTTGTCATCTAATATAGGACCATGAGTTCTAGGCAGTCTGGCAAAAGAGGTGCTGAACTATCAGTTGATGAGTGCTTGGTGGTGAGCGTGCTCAGATGGATGGAGCACCTGTTGGACTGATTTGTAAGACATAGCTGGGTGGTGAGAGTGCAGCTGAAATGATCAGCAGATGATTTTATTCAGAATGAATTCAACTCCCATCTACAGAAGAACTGTTTCTACAACTCAAGAGAGACCAGGAATGTACAATTCAAATTGATCCTATTTAAGACACCAAGTGTTGAGATAGCTGCAAAAAGCTTTTGTTGTCCATCATGATGGCATCTGTTGAATATGCTGGTGAACACTGGAGGTAATGGAAGCTGTCAAGTTAAAGAAAAAGAATAAGAGGGCCTGGAGAAAGAGATACGGGCATCAAGGCCTCCAGATTTGACTGAGAGTTACTAACATGCTGAGAAGGTAGCAGTTATTGCAGTTGTCTAAGTGAAGGCCCATGTGTGAGTGTAGTTTAGTAAGGCTATTCAGAATGACTTTCAGATGGCCTCATGGAAGTTCTGGCAAACCTTTCAAAAATTTAGGAAGTCTAGGCTGAGCATTACCCAGGTCCTACTGAGCACAGGTAGAAAAACTTTGACCTCCACTATTGCTATACTGTAACTGACAGGTAGAAAGAATAGTTTGTGAAACTACTAAACCCATTGGATATTACCTCTTTGGAGGAGACAGTGCTAAGAGCATTCACTGGGGTTCAGTCCATCTCTGCTGCTGAGATTTAGTGACTAGACATCTCCATAGTGTCCATGGGGATGACTAGAAATGCTCAAAACACTGGATGTTGTGGGTTGTTTAGTTAATGTGCCTCTTCAGTGTTGTGTGGATGGTGGGGACATTGTCTCATGGCTCTCAAACTGGAGTGGTGGTCCCCTTTGTTAATAAGGAAAAAATAGTGTGGTGTAATTATTAAGGGATCATGCTCCTCAACTTCCCTGGGAAGGTCAATGCTAAGTGCAAAATAAGGATAAGGACAAAGAAAAACTTTTGGGGATTCATCCTGTGTACTTGGTAGTAGTTGGTAAGAAGGCGAGGTACTTACAAACAGAAATGAGGTTGGTTACAAAATGGCTGCTACAGATATGTGACACACAGGAAATGATGTGAGAGATGGGTGTAGTCTTGGCACTGGATGTGATATCATGAAAAGGTAGGATCTGGTGCCACAGAAGAGGAAGTGGGAGACTTTTAGGGACCGGAAGAGGGCTTAAGATGCAGGTTCCTCTGTAGGTCTGCTGGGGAAAAGGAGAAAGAGTTAGAGGGCGGCACCAACCACTGGTCAGTGTGGAAACACAAGTATTAAAGTATAATAAAAGTATTAATAAAAGTTAATAAAAGTAGCCCTAAGCTGTCTCCCATGGGCATGTGTGTGACACAAGGTAGTGGATCAGAGGCCTCATTCAATAGGTGAACCTCAGTTTCTGGAGGAGCACAGTACATACCATCATGTCTAAGGAACAATAAAAAAAAAGTTTATGATCGTGTACCCCATAGTACCTTGTTAAAGGTTCTACAGGAGTACAGAACTCCAGGGTTGTTGCTTGTCATTAGGCCCCTCTAATTGTGAGTTAAGAGCTATGCTTGCTACATGGTTTTAAGTCAAGACCATTCAAGTGCATCCTGCTTTCTCTTTCATTTATGATTTTCTTGGACAGGATATCAAGGTGCAGCTGAAATTTGAAACACCTCTAGTCTGAGAACCTAAGGGTTGTATTTGTGGTTCTATTGTCTTCTAGGTCTCATCAGACTGTGAACCCTGATGCACACCGAAGGTTTAGAGCTGAGTGCAATGCAGTTGGGATGAAAATTAGCTCGTCCAAATCTGAGCTCATGGGTCTCCTTTGAAAAATAGTGGAATAGAAATTGACATGTCTTGGGGTCTTATTCACAAGTGAGGGGAGAGGTGAATGTGAGAATGACCAAAAAATCAGAATAGTGGCAGCAATTTTGTGAGTGTTTTCCCAGTCTGTGATGATGAAGTGAGATTGAAGTCCTCTAATGATGATTATAATTTACCACTCATTCTACATCTACATCTTCATCCACGCTAACATGCATAAGCTCTTAGTAGTCAGTCAATGAATGAGGTCAGCAGGCTAAAATATGATTGGATATTACACTCACTGTCCGATAGGGAAATATGAGGAGCTGCATGTGGAGCGGAATGGCTGCTTGTCGGGACTGAGATAATGCAGTGGAGGAGGTTTGGGCCTGTAGTCAGGAGCTCCAGGGCTCTTCATGCTTTAGATGTACAAGGTATGGCTCACTGGAAGACATCTGAACAGCAGACCAAGGGCATGCTCCCCAAAAAGGGCTGGAGGAGGTTGCTAGGATAAAGAAGGCCTCTGCAACCCTCGCCAGGAAACCATAATATAAGTAAATGAGTTAATGAATAAATTGAGTAAATGATAAGTAGGTGTTTGAAAGTGATACTCAGATATGTAAAACCTAAAAAAACATCAACCAACCCCTGAAGCAAGAATTATCAAAACTAAAATGAAATGGGCAAATGATCCGTAGTTTACTATGGAATTCACCCTCCATAGCACAGCAAGTCTTCATGTAGAAGTGATTATGTATGGCCTGCCAGAAATTCTGAGTTATCCTCATCACTCAAGGGGTAGACCAGCTACTAGTTAGGGCAGATGAAGACCCTCTGGTCATACTGCAGTTCATGTTGGCAAAAACGAAAGGCACATGCCTTACAAATTAAATTCCAGGTAATCAGAAATACAATTTAGGGCAAAAAACAAATTGACTACTTTTTTGGGATCCTTTCAATACATAGATGAAGGCCTGGTGTGAAGAGCATTTCTCAGCCTTTGGAAATTCCTTCACCACCACATCTACTTTAGCAAGGAGGTGGAGAAAATCCACGAAGAAAAGGGATAAACGTTCAGGGAGTTAGAAATGTACAAATAAAATTGGAGAAGTGAACAAATAAAAAAGAATAAATGTGGCAAAACAAAAACCCATGAAACAACATTTACTTCTAAAGCACATTTTCACTGAATGTAGCTCAAAGTGCTTTTAAAAATGTCAAAGAAATAGATGCAAGAAAAGAAAAACAAATTAGAAATAGATAATCTATATGCAATTACATTGTTATACAAGTAATAGAAAAAGCAAAGCCCTTATATATAGATTCATTTTCAGATCTTTAAAGATGAGTCCAATGGTGAGGTCAGATGGCCAGGAGAACAGAGAAAAGGAAAACTCCTGGGAGTGGGATGCTGAAAAAAACAAAAGGAGTCCCAAGGCCAAAAGTCTCCACTGGGCAAACTACTTAATAGAAATAAATAAATAAAACAAAACACAAAGATGATGAGGGATGTGGTCCCACAGGATGCCTCATTTAATGTGAGTGTTGAAAGAATAAAATAATGGCACATGTCTCCCTGAAAAAAGGTCGGCAATCACCATGATGCTTTGTGATAAGTGAGCAGCTCTGAGTTGTTATGAAGCTGGTTCATCAATGACTGCTGCCTTCGTAGTGTCTTTTGAGATATACAGCACTAGTAGTTTAAAAATCAATAAACAAACAGGAATCGCAAGCTAAGCAGAGGCAAGGCACACTCCAAAACATGACCAGAGATAGACTGATTCGAATGGAGGCTGGCGCGTGAGTGAGGAGGTCCCAGCCTGACTCCCCACACCGGATGTCACGCATGCCCCTCCCCTCGGCCCTCAGCCTCTGTCTCGGATTAGAGAGAATATATTGCTCCAGCAAGCGAACTACGATTCTTAGTGTGATGAGAGAAGTCACAAAATCAACCAGAATGTTCAAGCAAGTTATAGAAAAAAACCTGATCTAAATCCCTTAAGTAGTTCTCACATTCGTTAGCTAAGTGGAGGTAAGGTTTGCTCGAAGGCTGGCAAGTAAAAGAAGATTAAGAGGTCACATGATTGAAGTGTTTAAAATTATGAAGTGAATTAGACCAGTGGATCAAGATTGTTATTTTAAAATGAGTTCATCAAGAACACGGGGACACAGTTGGAAACTTGTTAAGGGTACATTTCGCACAAACATTAGGAAGTTTTTCTTTACACAAAGAACGATAGACACTTGGAATAAGCGACCAAGTAGTGTGGTAGACAGTAAGACGTTAGGGACTTTCAAAACTCGACTTGATATTTTTTTTGGAAGAAATAAGTGTATAGGACTGGCGAGCTTTGTTGGGCTGAATGGCCTGATCTCGTCTAGAGTGTTCTAATGTTCTAATGTGAGTGAGGAGGGCCCTGCACTCCCTCCCCTTGGCCCACTGCATCACTCTCGGATTAGCACAAATAAATTGGTACCACATAGAAATATATAGAAATTAACAAATCATAGAAAAACACCCAATCTAAATACACTAAGTAGTTCCCTCATTATATATAGAGAGATGTCGGTGGCACTGGAAAGGGTGGGATTTTTGTTTTAAACGTGACGGTAATGGTCCTCCGTAGCTTTCTTTGTTAGCAGCAGCATCACACCCAATTCCCTCCCCATACTATAGTCAAGCACAAACCTGTAAAATGGTCCTCAAGCTCTACTGTCTGACAGTAATTCCTTACATTTATATAGTGCTTTTCTCACTACTCAAAGTGCTCTCCACAAAGGGAGGACCTGGGAAGTGAACCCACAATCTCCTTACTGCAAGGCAGCAGCACTACCACTGCGCCACCTGTGAGGAGTAGTTAAGTCATTCCTCATTATTTTCAGGCTTTGTCTCAGAGAATTTGATGCAGTGGATCTTGCGGACAACTGGGGCACTTGCTTTCATTTGAACATCAGAGGCGGCAGTGCAGTGCCTCAATCAGGGATGGAAGACAAAATGACACCACAGAAAACCGGAAAAGAAAGCAAAGAAAGTAGAGCTTATTCATGATTACAAATTAACAATGAAAATGGAGGTACAAAAAAGGCAAATTTAAAAAATGGGTTTTTAGAGTTTTTTTAAAATGATCCACAGTGTTAGCTAGCGTATCTCTATCAGTAAAGTATTCCACATTTTTGGTGCATAACAGCAGAAGACCGCTTCACCACTTCTTTTATGCTTATCTCTTGGAATAATAAGCAGACCACCATTAGAAGATCTAAGATTATGACTTGGAATGAAGAAGGACAGACATCCAAAATATAGGAAGGCGGAAGATTATTTAAAGCTTTATGTACAATTTGTAGTATTCTAAAGTCAGTTCTATGTGACGCAGGTAAACAATGTAACAACTTTAAAACTGGTGAGATGTGCTCAGATTTTCTTTTTCTAGTTTAGATTCTGGCTGCTGCATTCTGCACTACTTGCAACCGATTGACGTCTTTCTTAAGTAGTAATGTCAAGAGTGCATTCAGTAGACTAATCAACTAAAAACAAAAGCATGAACTAATTTCTCAACATTTTGCAAAGTTATAAGAGGTCTAGCTTGTGCAATGTTCCTTAAATGGAAAGATGCAGTTCTACTAATCTGTGATTTAAAGATTAGGTCAGAGTCCACGATTACACTTAAATTATTTACCTCCTCTTGAGTTTTAATGTTAAGGGATCAAGTTTATTTCTAAATAAACACCTCCAGTCTTTCCATTTTTGAGAAAAAAAAAAAAATGCGATCCCTGTAATTTCCTTCCTACTTATCCATTCAGAAATACAGTGGTACCTCTGGTCACGACCATAATTTGGTCGCGACCCAAATGTAATTTCCCCATAAGATTATATGTAAATGTGATTATTCCGTTCCAGATCGTACGAACTGCATGTAAATTTTTTTTAAGATTTTTAAGCACAAAAATAGTTAATAATACCATAGAATGCACAGTGTAATAGTAAACTAAATGTAAAAACATTGAATAACACTGAGAAACCCTTACGAACTGTTCGTACAAGACACTTACGATCCGCTTGCCGTTTTTTGAGTTTTAAGCATAGGGAAAAAAATAAAATTTTGAAAAATCATTAATTTATACAAAAAATAACCCTAAACAACCAAGAAAACTAACCTTGCATGAGTCAGGTTTTGGTGTGAAGGAAGTGAGGAGGAAGCTGGGTGGAGAGGAGGTTACAGTTTTGAGGGAGAGTCCAGCTCCGTGAAGGAGTCTTCACTAGCTTAAAGGCCATGGTTAATTCCAAAATAATGCAAAAGCACACAAAATAGAACACAAAGAGTTCACAGCGAACGAACGCACGTCTGACCGAGAACGATGTACAGGGAGAGACTGAACACGTGTGTTATCTTTGTTAGGCCCTGTATAAGCAAACAAAAGAAAATGGGAAACGGATAATGGGAAATCATTGGTACGTATGAACCGGAAGGGAAACTGGCCGCCAGTGTTTTTGTTTGCCACCAGAGCGTGTGGTCGTGAACAGATGCGAAATTTTGGTGAACGTTTTGATCGTAACCTGATTTGTACGTTTGTGGCCAGAGGTTCTACTGTATAAGTAAGACACTGGATCAGAGAGCTCAGAGAGTCAGGGTCATCAGGTGCCACAAATAAGTAAAGCTATATGTCATCTGCATAACTGTGGTAGTTCATTGTGTGCTTTGATATAATCTGGCCTAATGGGACCATATAGATTGAAAATAACAGCAGAATGGATCCTTGCAGTACCTCATATACAATATCATGCATCCCTGAACTACAATCATCACAGTTAACAAAGACTTTTTTACCTGAAATGAAAGCAATTTACAGTAAGACACTGCTAAAGAGGTCTACCCATTATCTAAAACAGGGATCTCAAACTCCAGTCCTGGAGGGCCACAGTGGCTGCAGGTTTTCATTCTAGCATAGTGACCTGCTTTTGCTGCTAAATAACTTCTTTTGAATTAATTTTAATTGACATGCTCTTGAAGACTCAGACCACTTAATTGTTTCTTTTTCCTTATTTAGCAACCAAACAGCACAGCAGATCACAGGCACACAGCTCCCTGCAATCCATGACATCCACACTAAACGCTGTCTCAGGAAAGTGAACCGTATCAGGTGGGACCCCAGCCACCCTGCACTGTCACTTTTCACCCTCCTCCCATCTGGGAAGCGACTAATTTCCATTTGGATGCGCACCTCCAGGTTCAGGAACATCCATCCATCCATCCATCCATTTTCGAACAGTTTCTACCCAACTGTAATCAGACTCATGAACAATCAGTAACCTTGTCTCACCTCCACTGCTACCTGCACATATACTTCTGCCACTGTCTCTATTTATTCCTAGGATTCTGGTTTTATTTATTTACTTATTTATATTCATTTATTTATTGTGTGTGTGTTTTTTTGTTTTGTCTATGTTCACTGTCTGCGGGGGCACATGCAAGCAAGCATTTCATTGTACACGGTACTTATACTTGTACACATGACAATAAAGAATTGAATTGAATTGAACAATAATGAGATACAAAATGAATCAAAACATGACCAGCAAACTGTGACCATCATACAGTATCTGAAAATAAAAAAGGGTGGAGGTCTCCTTAGAAAAGTAGAGAAAAAATCATCAATTTCAGAAATATACGCTATTGCACAATGAGAGCAGCAACAAGTAATGGAAATAAAGAATGGGTTTAATTAACAACAAGACTCAGCGCCTAATTAAGCAACTGGTTGGAGTTTGAGGACCTGACTTAGTTGGCAATTCGAAACAATTCAGAGGAATGAACAAATCTTAAACAGTTAATTAGCAGCAAAAAACAGGTCACTAATTAAGAAAAGGGTTAGAATAAAAATCTGTAGCCACTATGGCCCTGCAGGACTGGAGTTTGAGATCCCTGGGCTAAGACAATTAATAAGAATGCTGTAGTACAGGGGTGCCCAATGCGTCGATTGCGATCGACCGGTAGATCGAAAAGGTAGTGCAGGTAGATCGCGTTGCATTCAAAAAACATTTTTTTTAAAATGACTCTATATATCCTCCTTATGGCATTTGTCACTTGATTGACATACAGGACGGCCAGTCTAAGATCTCTTTTCTTCTAACACACTGGTCATCCCGCAGGCACGATCAAACGTGTGAGCTACTGCAAAACTCCCGCTGTGATCTAGTTAGCCTTCCAATTTATATCGACTAAAGAAGAAATTAAAAAAAAATTGTTTGGGGAGGGTATGGGCTGGATGTGGAATTGGAAGAGGATATTGTTTCTCTCACAATGTCACAATCGAAGTGCGTTTGTCTGATCTGTCAATCTATCGTTGCTATTCCAAAGAAGGAAAATGTGGAAAGGCACTTTTGAACTGTTAATAAAAACTATGAAACTGACTTCCTTCCGAAAAGCGATCTGAGAAAGAGAAAAGAAAGGGAACTAAAATTGCAGTTAATCGGACAGCCGTCGTTTTTCACTCGGCTGAATTCAAAAGCAAAGGCAGACACACCGAAGCATCGTTCTCACTCGATCATTAAGCATAAGAAGTCCTTCCAAGATGGAGAGATGATAAAAGAGGCCTTTGTTGAGGCAGATGGCTAGGGAGAAATTCCTGCTGAGATTTCAAGACCCCTGGCCGGAGAAAAAGGAGTCTCTCCTTGCTATTAAACATGCAGAATACAAGCAACTTAATAACGATCAATGCCCGCTAGACTTGGCATTTTTTTTTCCTAACTGACCAACATGTTGAATGACCTTAATTTACAGCTGCAAGGAAAAGAGAACTCCATGGTCAATATGATTAGCTCAGTTAATGCTCTCAAACGAAAAATGCAACAACTGTCCTCAAAGCTGCAGCGCCTTGATTTGGGGAACATCCAAAATCTCGCATCAGAGCTGGAGATGCAATGGAAGGCATGTGCGCAACTTGACATCAAATGCTACACAGAGCAGATTGAAAATTGTCTGTCAGACTTTGACAGACAGTTTCAAGACTCAGCTTTACTTGAGGCAATCGCTACATTTACATCTATCTATCTATCTATCTATCTATCTATCTATCTATCTATCTATCTATCTATCTATCTATCTATCTATCTATCTATCTATCTATCTATCTATCTATCTAAGTGCAATCCATTTAGGGAAGATGTTGAGGGCGATTCACCTGCATCAAAAATTGCAACACTGTTTCACCAAAAACTCCTCTAAAGTGGAGGATGAGATTTTGATACTACAGGATGACAATCAGCTGAAGTCTGGGGCTCTTGGACAGTTTTGGAACTTATAGAGGAAAAGTACCCAAACATGAGGAAATGTGCTACCTCCTTGACTGCATTATTCGGCTCTACTTATTTATGCGAGTTAGCCTTTTCCCACATGAAGATTATTAAATCCAAATACTGTAGTGACCGTAAATGTATTGAATTGTTATTGTGCCATAAAGGTTATTCAGTTATGCAAGGTACGACCACATATATTTTATGTATAAAGTATACTCTATATATATATATACTGTATATATATAATATAGCATTTTTAATGTAGGTAGATCATTTCGGCCTGGTCATTTTAAAAGTAGCTCGCAAGCCAAAAAACTGTCGGCACTCCTGCTGTAGTCTATGGTGTCAAAATGCTACACTCAAATCTAACAGAACCAGAACAGATATGTGACCTTATTAACCCACAAGTAATTTCCTGTGACTATTCACCAGTGCAGTTTCTCTACTGTGATTTCTTCTAAAACCTGACTGAAACTTATCAAGAATAAAACAGTTATTCAGGTAACCATTTCATTGCTTAAAAAATTGCTTTTTACAGAATTTTACTTGAAAAAGGCAGTCTAGAGACAGGTCTAAAATCTATCAGGTCTGTTCAGGTTTCTGGGCATTGAGCTGGAGGATGACCTGACCTGGAGCGCCAACACCAAGGAGCTGCTGAAGAAGCCGCAGCAGAGAATGTATTTTCTGAGAATCCTCAGAAAGAACCATCTCCCCAGAAATCTGCTCCTTACCTTTTATCGTTGTTCCATCAAGAGTGTGCTTACATACGGACTGTGTGTGTGTGGTACGGCAGCTGCACTTCCTCAGAAATGAGAGTGCTCCACGGGGTCATCAGGACAGCGGAGAGAACAATTGATTGTACCCTCCCCACTCTGGAACAAATCTACACCTCCTGATGTCGCAAAAAAGCAATAGACATTTCACAGGATTCATCACATCCCGGTCATTGCCTCTTCCAGCTTTTGCCATCGGGCAAGAAATACAGAGCAATGAAAACCAGGACAAACCGCCTTAAAAACAGCTTTTATCCAAAAGTAATCATGGCCCTGAACTTAGAATAAAACTGCTCCATATCATTCTCCCAATATGCAATATAGACCTTAAGTCAACCAGGGCAAAATTTGGATATATAACAAGTGCAATTTGTACAGTGTGGTCCAGATCTAATTATGCAGATCCAGATTGTCTGGATGACTTTGATTTATGTGGGGATGATTCAAGTTCGGTGCGAAGACGATTCTTCATTTCGTCAGTTAGCACACTTCTCGATGGTCCGGGATTTTTCGGGTGATTTTCTATGTAATAAACTTAATAAGTTATAGCATAATGAAATGAAATGAAATTTTGTAAAGTACTTTTATTACTATTTGGATATCTATCTATCTATCTATCTATCTATCTATCTATCTATCTATTACTGTTTTCCTACATCATGTATACATATTTTTCTTTCAGGTACTTTATAAATTATATTCCTATTCTGGATGATCCTTTCTCGTTTAAACGTAAAATGGTTTATGAGCTTCACATGGGTGTAATCTTTTGGCATGAAGAATATTTGGTTTCGACACAAACATGCCCAGTGTGTTGATTGTAATTGGGCATTTAAAAGTCCCTGCAGTTAAATAGCTATCCATTTCTCATTGTCGTTAAGATGTCGAGGAGGAAATCCGCCATGACCTAAAGCATCTTAGCCATTTATATCAGCAGTGCCCACGTACGGATTGGGCAGGCATAATCACTTGCTTAGTAACTCACCAACAATGAGTCAGAAATCATGCAGAGGAGGCGTAAATGATATCCTCAGGACACAATGATGCACTTCATAGGCATCATCTGACTTCATGTCCAGGTGCTGCTTTATCTACAAAGCATTTCAAGGTCTGCTGTAACTTCATGGGTCACATTTGTATTTTACATTGTTAATACTAGTATGCCATCTGAAAGCATCTGCTGTCCAACACACAGGGATTGGCCATCCATTTATGTAAATTAAACAGTCACCTAGAGAATCTCTTCAGCATGGGTAGTGGTGGCCAAATGTGCCACTTTAAAACATTAGATGGTGGTTTACAAACTTTATGGCAAACCACATCATTCTATCAAGCTCTCTCTCCCTAATCATGTTGAATGGCTGAGGAATGTGCCGGTCCCAGCTCAGACCATCCACTCCAGACCCAATGATACTGATGCCAGTTCTGATTATTGGGGAGACAGACCGTCAATCGAGAGTGAAATGCAGCATGTTGAAATGGTTAAAACACTCTGGCCATGAATACAAAAACAGGAGAGTGCTAAAAGAGAAGGCACTCCAAAAACACGAAGGTTCGTTCTTAAAATGCACAGTAGCCTTAAGTGCACCTCCTGTACACGTGACAATATTGACCACATCCTCACCCTTCACAAGAACACAGGTTCACAAAATGAAAATTGATTTAAGGGAAAAAAGGCTACTTTCACTGCACAACAACGTAGAGCATTCTTAATAGACTGGCCAGAATATTCATAGGACATGAACAGGCAAACCAAAGAGCAATTGGAGATGCAGTTACATTCTTTTCAGGCATGGAAGTCTGGTGTGCACATTTTGGAAGGGCAAGTCTAATTCATTAATAACGCTTTTAGTTGTTTATGCTGCCATTCTGATTTGTGCGTAATTTCTTCCTCATTGACTTTCAGTTGGGTCTGTTTATTAACGCATGACAGAAAGATGGTGCTTTTGTGCAGAATGTTTCTTTAATTAAAACTGCAGAAATCCATGCAAGCTGCCCTGCACTCACCGGTCACTTTATTAGGAACACCTGTTCAACTGCTTGTTACCGCGAATATCTCATCGGCCAACCACTTGGCAGGAACTCAATGCATTTAGGCATGCAGACATTGTCAAGATGACCTGCTGAAGTTCAAACCGAGCATCAGAATGGAGAAGACAGGTGATTTAAGTGACTTTGAACTTGGTGTGGTTGTTGGTGCCAGACAAGCTGGTATGAGTATTTCAGAAACTGACAATCTACTGGGATTTTCATACCCAACCATTGCTAGGGTTTACAGAGAATGGTCCAAAAAAGGGAAAAATATGCAGTGAGCGGCAGTTGTCTAGGCAACAATGCCTTGTTGATGCCAGAGATCAGATGAGAATGGCCAGACTGGTTCGAGCTGATAGAAAGGCAACAGTAACTCAAATAACCAATTGTTCCAACTCAGGTATGCAGGAGAGCATCTCTGAACTCACAACACGTCAAACCTTGAAGTTACAGCAGGAGGAGACCACAGCAAGTGCCACTCCTGTCAGCTAAGAACAGGCAACTGAGCCTGCAGTTCCGATAGGCCCATCAAAATTGGACAATAGAAGATTGGAAAAACAATGCCTAGTCTGATAAGTCTCAATTTCTGCTGCGACATTTGGATGGTAGTGTCAGAATTTGGAGTCAATAACATGAAAGCATGGCTCCATTCTACCTTGTACCAACGGTCCAGGTTGGTAGTGGTGTAATGGTGTGGGGGATATTTTCTTGGCACACTTTGGGCCCCTTAATACCAACTGAGCATCATTTAAATGCCACTTTATGACCGACATAACATTAACTGTAGTCAAATAACTCTCACAGTCACCAGATCTCAATCTCAAATAGAGCACCTTTGGGATGTGGTGGAATGGAGATTTGCATCCTGGATGTGCAGCCAAGAAATTTACAGGAACTGTGTGATTCTATCATGTCAATATGGACCAAAATCATCAAGGAATATTTCCAGCATCTTGTTGAATCTATGGCACAAAGAATTATGGCAGATATGATGGCAAAATGGGGGCCCAACCTACTAGAAAGGTGTACCTAATAATAATAATAATAATAATAATACCTGGTGAGTGTAGATCAAGTTTTTAAATTGGAAGTGTGATAATATCACCCCTTATGTGTTTTTGTCTATTTGTTGCAATCTTACTAATTCAAAGGATGAGTACAATTGTGCTTTACCTTCAGCGGACATGTGGTACAGTTGTCCAGCACTGTTATACTCTGGAAATGATCATAAATGGAGAAAACCTAAATTAATTGTCCATTATGAATTGTTGAAGGCTAAAATATTTTAAAAAAAAATGTAGTCCACCTTGAGAGGCAGGCCTATTTCTTTAAAATTATAAATGATAATGCTGGTAATCCAAAAGTTTTATTCTCAGCTATTGATCGTCTTCTAAACGCAGCTCACTCAGTGGAATGTCTTCAAATAAATACTAGTGAAACTTGTGAGACTTTCGGTATATTTTTTTTAACAAAAAACTAGTACGATAAGTTTGAATTCTAATGGAATTTGTTGAATTTCTAACTGAGACGATGGACTGGATCTCACAAAATTCACTGCAGCACCAGAGTGGATAAGAGATGTTAGATCCCTCATTTGAATATTAACATAGACAATTAAAAAATCTGCAGTGGGCTGGCCCCCTGCCCGGGGTTTGTTTCTTGCCTTGCGCCCCGTGTTGGCTGGCATTGGCTCCAGCTGACCCCCGTGATCCTGTAGTTAGGATATAGCGGGTTGGATAATGGATGGCTGGATGGACAATTAAACAATTTTCAGGAAGGGGTTAACTACAATTCTCTACCAACCAACCCTAACATGGGGTGTAATCTTTACATTTCCCAAAGGTCTGGACAAACAGTAACCATTTCACCTACACTACCACAATAATCACATACATTTTCTGCCACGCATACTTTTTGTTTTTTAAAGAATAAATCATCAAACTAGTGGTGCCTCTTCTCTTGATTAACTTGAGGTATTGATCTTGGTTGGATGATAACTTTTATACTGCAGTTTTCTGTCCTGTAAACATTACTTTTACTGCTAGAACTATAACTTCCTCTAAAGTTTTCCCCACGTGTTGTCATTATTCATTCAAATTATTATTATCTATTTACTTACCCATTTTTATTGTTTATTTATCTAGCTATAGTATATAATAGTACTTTACCTGTCTTGCACTTGTGGTGTGTTTATGTATTGTAAAAAATGAGACAAGACAAGTCAGGCAAAGACTGGCCATAGACACTTTGTGTCAACAAGGTCAATGACAGGCAAAAATAACCACAGCCAATTGACAGTTCAATCATGGTTGCTTGGAGCTTTTATAGAGGACTTAATGACAGGGAGGAAATGAAATAACGGAAATGAAGGGGATCGAGGGAGCCAGAGATGATGTCAGGAACAGAGGGACGGGACACAACTGAAGTCATCAGGAGGAGACCAGAAGTGATGTGATTCCATGGCGTGGGATGGTCATTTTCTTCTTTAGGGATTGGAGCGTTTTGAGGTAACGGCTTTTTATTCCAGTATTTTCCTGTGGGTGTGATGGAGAGAAGAGTATTTGTACCGTGTTCCAGATCCGCGCTTCTCGTGGTTTCACTCGCAATCGAGCCCTTTGCCTGTCCCCTGTTCGCGCATGTGTGTCAGTATATACTGTATATCGCACTGCATTCCCAGGGCATGTTATTTCGTGCCACCGTATGCTGCAATATGTTGCATGTATGCCATGACTTGCTAACTTATCTTTTACTGTTGTGATTGATGCTGGTATTTAATTTTTTCTGGGTTTTCCTTCACCTTCAGTTAAATATTATTTTTGGAAGTTTTCATACTCAGGGACTAAAATTCTTTTTGAAAGCTTTATATAAATGCTATTGATTTTTCCCCTCAGTTTTTAATGCCATTTTTGCACTGGTTTTGGGTACCACTATTTTTTTTGAAGTTGCGTCACTCGTTGCCATAGGAATTTCTCCCAGGATTCAACGAGACTGTGCAATGATGATGTAATCAGTACGATCATTTAAGGATCATCTTGCACAGTCCCGACTCATTTGAGAATTTAACCAGCGATTAGGTACATTTCTTTTGTGACTCCTGGTCATAGTATTTTGATCTGTTTTCTCGACTCTGGTTTTTGATTAACGTCTCTCGTTACAGTTAATTCTTCTGATAGAACTGTTTTAACCAAAGAAACTTGAGTGGCTTCTTCCAAACTTACATCTGCTGCTATTGTTTTGAAGGTAATTAATCCTTCACTCATAGATATATTGTCTTGTTTAAATTCAGTATGGTTATGAAATATGAAGTCAAGCAAGTACTTTTGGCCGTAGCAGAGAGGGAGAGGGTGCCGACTATATCAGTTTTAGTACAACCATTTTAAAGGTGGAGGCTGTGGAGCCCACTGAGTGAATGGTTGTTGATGCAGTCTGAGATGAAGACGACAGAAGCTAGAAGCCATAGACATTTGAGATGACCTATAAAATTCAACCTCAAGTTGGTTAACCAGCAGGAGACAAAAAGTACAGATAAGAGGAGAAGGAGCCATATTGAGCAATGTCATCAGTGGAGTCCCTCAGCAGTCTGTCCTTGGACTGTTATCTTTTCCGATTTATATTAATGACATTGTTTCCAGTTTAATTAGTAAACTTGTGAAATTCACAGATGACACTAAAACTGGAGGCATAGTAAGACTGAGGAGGCAACAAAAAGAATTTAAAAGGACCTGAAGAACCTTCAGAACTGGGCAGACACCTGGAAAATGCAGTTTAATGGAGAAAAGTGGAAGGTACTACATGAGGCCAAAAGGAACATCAGTTCTAAATGCAAGATTGGAGACACTGTCAGATAGGAAGCAACCTTTGAGAAGGATTTAGGGCTATCTGGTGACACAAAGGTTACATTGTCTAATGTACAGAAGCAATTAAAAAAGGCAAATAAAATGTTAGGTTATATCATTAAAAACTGTTGAATATAAGTCAAGGGAGGTTATGCTCGAACTGTGTAATGCACTTGTAGGACGGCATCTGGAGTGTCGTGTGCAGTTCTGGTCACCACAGTACAAGAAAGACATAGCAGCACTTGAAGCTGAACGGTGGAGAGCAACTTCCAGATGAATTCTTTCAGCTTAAGGGTGAATCACGCACTTGAGGACATCAGTGGAAATTAAGGGAAAGTGCATTTAGGACTGAAGCCAGGAAGCTCTTCTTTAGACAAAAAGTTGTGGAACAAACTATCAAGTAATTTAGCTAAAGCAGAAACCTTGACAACCTTTAAGAAGTATCTGGATGAAACTTTGGGACAGCTCAGCTATTAGCTAATCAAACAAGCCTGATGGACTGAACGGTCTCTTCTTGTTTGTCAAGTTTCTTATGTTCTTATGTTCCATTTGTATAGAGGAGGCAAGGACCAAATGACAGACTTTAGTGAAGTGGTTAAGCTTTCGGTCGTTCTGACATGTCTGTCCCTCTACGGGGTAGCTCATAGTTCTAGTTATGGTATGACTGGCAGAGCCACAGTTCCCGCAGTGCTGTCAAGACACAGCCTGCCACCGCTTTGTACAATAAACATCAATGCTGTCCCAAAATGAAAGTGTGTCCTCGCCGGCAGCCCTGGTGGCTTCAGTCACTTTTTGTACCACAAGGTGGAGCTGAAACGGAAAAACGGCAAATTTGGCAGCTGATTGAATTTGAAATATGTCAATTTCTTTCACGAGGGTCGTATTATGTGATGCCATCAGCAGTCTTTCCTAAAGTTTAGGTCTACTGGCATGTTCCTGAAGTTGGTCCCTTATAAATTTGCCATGTAATTCACTGAACTTGCAAAAGCTGATTAAAACCCTACAAGTCAGCCTCAAACTGATGAACTGACTCACCCAGTTGCTGACTGAGGATGACACATCAGATGATTACACTTTGAGGTGTACAACAATGAGATGCCAGCTGCAAAGATGCGTTAGCCTTTGGTGCCTAGGCAATGTTTATGTATGGCTGTCTTACGGGCATTGCTCACTTCATCCAGACGAACAGATGTTAAATAAATCTCAAAAGATTCAATTCAGTAAGCCCCATGGCACTTAAGGCTCACCTGGCAGTAAAAGGAATGCAAAAGGTAGTGGGGACGAAAGCTCCATCATCGATGCCAATGTAATATTGCCGAAATGAAGATGGTCAGTATGCACGCAACAACTCTGTAATTGACGCAGTCTCTCCCTTTTCAAAAAGTACAGCCTTTACTAACGCATGCAAAGACAGCACAAAACACAGCTCTGTCACAAGGCCATGCAGATGTAACAATCACTTCTACCAAGAAATATCTAGAAAGATTCAAATCACATAGGACAGAGGACCATTTTAATGGCTGAACGTGTAGCAGGGAAATAACTTTTTCCATATCTGCAGAATTGTTTTGTTCCTGTTGGTCAATGACCCGCTTATAATGATTAAGGAAACCTCTGCAGTTCTCTGGTCACCAGCAGACCTTGTGGGATGTCAAATTTGTGGCTCTTTAATAGCACGGCTACAAGCTGGAGGTGCAGCACTTGTTTGTGCATCTGCTCTCTGCTCCATTTGACTAAACTTGTAAATAATCTGTTGAAATGAAGACATTAAGTCACTAAATGATTTCTTTAATTCTCTTTAAATTTTCTTGCACCTTCTTAATTAATCCAAACACTTCATTCATTGTGGGGTCACTCATTTTATTTTTCATCCGAGTGTCAAATTCAGAAGATTGATAGAAAACCAAAGTGTCAGAGCTCAACCTGCAAAGCCAATATTCTAAGTTGTATAAACCCACAAAATGTCCTGTCTACTGTACCAGAAGATCTTTGAAAGCTATCTACCGTTAGTTATTTGGGAACTTATTAATAAACTTGGACGAGAGGCATCATAAATAGTCTTTGAAGATGAAGACACAAATAGAAGTTTAGAGATCATGTGGTGGCAACCAAAGTCATTGCTAACAACAAAAATTACAGCAACATGGAGACCTGAAAACAGCCATAGATATAGACAAAAACAAAACACAAAATGGTGACAAGGTGGTGTCACATAAGAGACACTAAGAGATACCAACAACTATAAAAACAAAATGAACCCACAAAATAACCATGGAATCTAAATTAAGGTCAACCAAAAAACCAAACTATGTAACAGCCACATGCCCATTTCCTCTTTGCTGTCAATAAACAGGAAACTCAAAAGAAGACATGTGACTCTGGCAAGCTCCGCCCATTACCCCGCCTCCACTGCCCAGAAGAGTATATGACATCTGTAAGCACTCGCTCTGTTGTCTTATGATGTAATGGAAACATCTAACAGAGGGCTCCACACCGGTGTGGTTCTGAGGGTATCAGTTCACCCCACTTGGAGCTCCATCTGTTTTTTGGTTTATTCTGTTCTGTTTTTGCACACCATCACCATCCATCATATGGACCTGCTTAATCCAATTCAGGGTCACAGAGGTGGAACTAATAGCAGCACCACCAGGTGACAGACAGGAACTGACCTTGCAATGGTCCATTGCAGGAACAACACTAATTCAGCCATCATTTGTTTGGGATGTGTAATGGAAGAAGACAATACCTTCAATACACACACATGGAAAACATGCAAGCCTCACTGAGAATGAGATTGGGCTCAGAACCTGTCTCGGAACTGAAGGCAGAACTAATGACTGTACCACGATGGCATCCCTTAGCTTAATCCTCAATCACTGTGCCATGCCTTGATGATCAGCAGATAGGATCTGAACTTGAAAGTGTGGTTGCCCAGAGGGGACTGGGTGGTCTCATGGTCTGGAATCCCTACAGATTTTATTTTTTCTCCAGCCGTCTGGAGTTTTTGTTTTTCTGTCCCCCCTGGCCATTGAACCTTACTCTTATTCGATGTTAATGTTGATTTATTTTGTTTTATAATTGTGTCTTTCATTTTTTCTATTCTTTAATATGTAAAGCACTTTGAGCTACTGTTTGTATAAAAATGCGCTATATAAATAAATGTTGTTGTTGTTGTTGTAAAGTGAGGTCCGCAGCTGTTTGGCATTTTAAACAAATCACCACACTCACGTCTTTATGGGGTTACCATGTGCAATACGGCAACAGACGGCCCTGCACTTAGTGCACAGGTGTAGGATTGTCCACAACCCTAACTGACGCCGGGAGCTGCTCATTACCTCAGCTGTGCCACGTCTCTAGTTTAAAAGGGTAGCATGAGTGAGAGATGGAAGGAAGGAAAGAGAAATGGAAAAGAACAAAGTGTAAAGGACAGGGAAAGGCAGGAGCAGCAGCGAACCAGTGCTTAGAGTGGAAGCAGGAATGGTGCCCCAAGAGGTAGCGTGTGACCAGCGCTCAGGAAGGGGCACGAGGATCACTCCTGCTGAACAGCCAGGAACAGCAATAATCGTTAAGCTCAGGAGGGTCTTCTCTCAGGGTGGACCTTGTGACTGGCAGCGGTGGGAGACGGTGCGCTTTCGCCAGTCTGAGCCTGGATTGCCAGTGGTGGGCGCGGGAGTAGAGTCTGGTGGCTCCCCACAGAATGCTGTGGATTGGGTGGCAGGTTTGAAGGATGTCTGTGCCTTTTGGTGGACGTCTCTCCATGCTGCAAGGTCCGAGTAGGGTAAGCCGGAGAGGAGCCAGTTTTAAAAGGGAAGCACCGGGGATGAGAATTTTAACCTCTTTTTAATGAATGTATTTTTTCAGGTTTTAACCTCCATCAGCACTTTGATGTTTTTATGGATTATTTATTTATTGAACTTTCTGACTGCTGCACTTTTTGAATACTTGTTTTTGTTTGTTTTTTTTAATAAAAGCACTTTTCACCATCCCCTTGCTGGGTGTATTTTGTCCTCATCAGCTCAGCTCATGTGGTTACGTTATCGATGGTGTCGGGTTCAAGAGGCTCCCTAAAGAAAACAAAGAGGGAGCAAGGAGCCGACCCGCACTGTCACAGAAAGCCTCAGTATTTTTAAAGCCTAAAACAATAGCTCTAATTTGTGATACACAGCAAATCGCAAAATGCATGTCAGATTAACAGGACTCTGAGCGAGACCAAAGATATTTTACTTTAACTATAACAAACACCAGATGCCATAGTTTGAGACTTCTATACTGTGTGGCTACAAACAACTTCTGTGGAGCTATAGCAGGAAGTTATAGATACATTTTACACCCCCCTTTTGTTATACAGTAAATGAGAGTGTGAGTCTGTGATTGAGGGAAGATTATTTTAATGACTGAACTTATAGATAGAAACTAGACAGAAAAAAAAATCAAGTCAGCTAAGAATTATTTTAAAAGTTATGCCAGCTAAAGTTACCCACAAAAAAGCACCCAAGCCCATGGTAGAAGCACCTACTCTAACCACTACATGAGCTGATACTGGCCTTTTCAAGCATCTCAGAATGTACAACAAGTCAAAACTTGAGGCAGATTGTCCATTCCTGTCAGCCAAGAACAGAACGCTGATGCTGCAGTAGACACCGGATCACCATAACTGGACAAA
This sequence comes from Polypterus senegalus, assembly GCF_016835505.1. Classification (NCBI taxonomy): domain Eukaryota; kingdom Metazoa; phylum Chordata; class Cladistia; order Polypteriformes; family Polypteridae; genus Polypterus; species Polypterus senegalus. Next base: position 297,171,529 of record NC_053154.1, read on the forward strand.
CTGGAAAAAATGGCCTTTTCTGATGAATCTCAGTTTCTGCTGAGGCACACAGATGGTGCCACATTCTGACCCTACCATCAACATGAATTCGTGCACCCAACCTGCCTTGTCCCAACAGACCATACTGCTGGTGGTGGTGTAATGGTGGGAGAGAAGTTTTCTTGGCACACTTTGTGCCTGTTAATACCAATTGATCATGGCTTGAATGCCATGGCCTACAATATTTGTTACTAGCAAAATACCCGCACTTTGCAGTGGCAAAGTACTGCCTTAAAATTTTTATTAAGAAAAAAAGTAAACCTTTTTAAACTGAGGGAAAATATACCAATAATTATTTGTTAAGGATCTCTTTGTATGCCACGTTGTCAGTTCGGACCTCCAGTTGTAATATGACCAAGCTGTGCGCTGAGCTTACTCTTGAGCATGCAACGTACAGTTGGCCATGTGAACAGTAATCTTGTTTCAAATCTCACAGCTTGGATTGCTGCTGTCATAATCGGTTTGAGTTTCAAGGTTTGTTTCAATTACGACAGTATTTGTAGGACTTGTTGTGTTGAAGTGATATTCGGCATCTGTCAAGCGTTGTAAGTATACAACCGGTTTCATTGATAACTTCACATCCAGCTTTTGAGAATTTAAACATTCATAAACATCAACGTGTCCACTACTCAAATCGTCACCTGTCAATCTAAGATGTTTAAGTGGTGGTGGTTGGTGGTTGCAATATGTAACACAGAGAATGGAAAAGGCAGGCGCCAACCCCAGGCATGGAAACCACTCGGTAAGTGACAGCTCTTTGGTCGATGGTGATCACCTTGATAGACATGTTAATGGGGGTACAGTTGGAACGATAAAGGAAATGGGTACCTGAACAATGTAAAGTTAGTCTAAAATAACTACATGGAAGGAAGGAAGGAAGGAAGGGAATGAAGAGACCGGAGCGACGGGCGGCCATATATAGGCAGACAGCCAACAACGTGGGAGGCGTGGGGATGGGGGACCCAACGCTGCCTCACACGGCGACTGACCTGCAGGCTATGGACTGTGGTCCCCGGCTGGGGCTGGAGCCGGGGCTGGAGCCCGGCTGGGACGCACAGGAGGATGAGAGGAGGGCTTGTGCCTCCTCCAGACCGCGAGGGGGTGTCCGTCCTGGTTATGTTGGGGGCCTCGGGTAAAGGGCTTGGAAGCCCAGCCCTGTAGGGACCTGTGGCCACTGCCAGGCGGCGCCCCGATGCCGGTATATCCTGTGTGGCGATGCCCAGGAAGACCAGAGGAGGGCTTGTGCCTCCTCCAGACCAAGAGGGGGCGTCCGTCCTGGTTATGCTGGAGGCCTCGGGTAGAGGGCTTGGAAGCCCAGCCCTGTAGGGGCCCGTGGCCACCGCCAGGCGGCGCCCCAGTGCCTTATTATCCCGGGAGCCCGGCACTTCCGCCACACCGGGAGGTGCCGGGGGGAAGACTACAGGGGACACCCGGACGGCTTGCAGGTGCGCAGCCGGCACTTCCGCCACACGGGGGTGTGTCCGCGGGAGATTGCCAGGAAGCAGCTGGAGCCCATCCTCCCTCCAGTCGGCAGTGGAAGTCGGGTGGAAGAGGGCGGAGCTGGAGTGAGGACTGGAGGCGGCCAGGAGAAAGAGAGGCACAGGACTGTGTGGCCTGGACATTGGGGGAATCGGTGCAAGAGGCACTGGGGTTTGTGAGCATGTATTTATTGTAAATATTGTAAATAAACGGTGTGTTGGGTGAAACTATGTTGTCCGTCTGCCTGTGTCCGGGCCAGCGTTCACAGGACGTATATATGTACGTAAGTAGGATTCAGTTAGCGTTGGGAACCCGCATACCAAATTGCTTGAAGATGGGCCCATAGGTAACAAAGACCATTGGAAAGTTCAATATGGCGGCCGACAGTGGCGTCATACCACCGAAATAAGTACATTGGTTTTGGTTAGCGCAGGGAAGCCACCTACCAAATTTCGTGAAGATGGGGCTATAAATAAGATAGTTTAACATGGCGGATGTTGTCGACCGTTATGACCATTACGCGTAGAATTTCGAAATGAAACCTGCTTAACTTTTGTAAGTAAGCTGTAAGGAATAAGCCTGCCAAATTTCAGCCTTCTACCTACACGGGAAGTTGGAGAATTAGTGATGAGTGTGTCAGTGAGGGCAACAAAGACCGTTGGAAAGTTCAATATGGCGGCCGACAGTGGTGTCATACCACCAAAATAAGTACGTACATCGGTTTCGGTTAGCGCAGGGAAACTACCTACCAAATTTCTTGAAGTTGGGGCCATAAATATGAAAGTTTAACATTGCAGACGTTGTCGCTGGCAGATGTTGTCGACCGTTATGACCGTTACGCATAGAATTTAGAAATAAAACCTGCTTAACTTTTGTAAGTAAGCAGTAAGGAATGAGCCTGCTAAATTTCAGCCTTCTACCTACACGGGAAGTTGGAGAATTAGTGATGAGTGAGTGAGTCAGTCAGTCAGTGAGGGCTTTGCCTTTTATTAGTATAGATTGGCCATGTGCAACCTTTCATAGCTACAATTTACTCATCTTCTAATGACTACCTCCATCGTGATAATGCACCATGCCACAAATCAAAATTAGTCACAAATTTGGTTCCACCAACACAACAATGAGTTTAGAGGTCTTCAGTGGTCTTCCCAGTATCCGGGTCTAAAACCAAAAGAACACCTTTGGGATGCGGCTGAACAGGAGATTGACAGCATGAATGTACAACTGACCTATCTGCAAATATTGTGTGATGCAAGCATTTCAGTATGGAAGAATATGTTTGTAGAATCTTGTGGAATCCATGGTATGAAGAATTGAGGCTGTTCTGAGAGTAAAAGTAGGCCCTACCCAGTACTGGTATAGAATTTGCTCATGAAGGAGTGAAATTATCAGTCAAGGAATGACTCTTTACAAATGCTACTGTGGAGGAGGCTTGAGAATTGCTTAGGGGTTTGATTTGAGACAACTCATAAATCAGCCTACACATAAAGCAGGTCATACATTAGACTTAGTGATTACTAAAGGACTGAAAGTTGATATAAAACAGATCATTGATATTGGTCTATCAGACCATTTTCTTCTACTTTTTAATATAGAAATAATGATAAAAAACACTCATGAGAAGCATATTGTTAAAAAACGCTTCTTTGATTCGGCAGCAGCTTTAAAACTTACAAACATTTTAAGCAATCAGTCCGTTTATAGTGCCAGCTATAATAGCGAGGACAATGTAAATAGTAAGGTGGAAAGATTTAATTCTAAAGTGAGAGCTGCTGTTGACATAGTTGCACCTGAAAAGACAGTGAAAAAATCTTCTAGCATTGTTATACCATGGAAGACCCAAAAAGTGTCTGATTTAAAGAGAACATGCCATAGAGCAGGGCGGCATGGTGGCGCAGTGGTAGCGCTGCTGCCTCACAGTTAGGAGACCTGGGTTCGCTTCCCGGGTCCTCCCTGCGTGGAGTTTGCATGTTCTCCCCGTGTCTGCGTGGGTTTCCTCCGGGCACTCTGGTTTCCTCCCACAGTCCAAAGACATGCAAGTTAGGTGGATTGGCGATTCTAAATTGGCCCTAGTGTGTGCTTGGTGTGTTTGTGTGTGTCCTGCGGTGGGTTGGCACCCTGCCCAGGATTGGTTCCTGCCTTGTGCCCTGTGTTGGCTGGGATTGGCTCCATCGGACCCCCATGACCCTGTGTTCGGATTCAGCGGGTTAGACGATGGATGGATGCCGTAGAGCTGAGCGTCAATGGAGGAAGACTAAACTTACTATCCACCACAAAATATTAAAAGTCAAAATAACAGAATACAATCACACTGTCCGTCTTGAGAGACGCTGCTATTTCTCTAAGATTTTAAATAACAATGCTAGTAATCCCAGAGTCTTATTTTCTACAATTGATCGCCTACTAAACCCAGGTAACTCAAAGGAATGCCTCCTAAGTGCTTCCAGTGAAACCTGTGAGGCTGTCGCTGTATTTTTCAATCAAAAAATTAATAACAACAACAACAACATTTATTTATATAGCACATTTTCATACAAACAGTAGCTCAAAGTGCTTTACATATTAAAGAATAGAAAAATGAAAGACATAATTATAAAAAATAAATCAACATTAACATCGAATAAGAGTAAGGTTCAATGGCCAGGGGACAGAAAAACAAAAACTCCAGACGGCTGGAGAAAAATAAAATCTGTAGGGATTCCAGACCATGATACCGCCCAGTCCCCTCTGGGCATTCTACCTAACATAAATGAAACAGTCCTCTTTGGATTTAGGATTCTCACGGAAGGGCTTGATGATGATGATGGTCACGTAGACTTCTTCCTTTTAATCCGTCCATCATTGTTGGAGCATCATGAAGCTTTGAGTAGGTGGAGGTGGCGCAGGCCACCACCACAAAGAAACCGGAAAAAGAAACAGAAAAGACAGTAGGGGTCAGTACCGATTTTAGAGCCACCATGAATAGTTGTTATGATGAATTGAACATACAGAGTATCAGGATTAAGTTAAATTACGATTAAAATGAAGTTATAAAAGGCCATGTTAAAGTAATGTGTTTTCAGCAGTGTTTTAAAGTGCTCTACTGTATCAGCCTGGCGAATTCCTATTGGCAGGCTATTCCAGATTTTAGGTGCATAACAGCAGAAGGCCGCCTCACCACTTCTTTTAAGTTTTGTTTTTGGAATTCTAAGGAGACACTCATTTGAGGATCTGAGGTTACGATTTGGAATATAAGGTGTCAGACATTCCGATATATAAGATGGGGAGATTATTTAAGGCTTTATAAACCATAAGCAGAATTTTAAAGTCAATCCTGAATGACACAGGTAACCAGTGTAGTGACATCAAAACTGGAGAAATGTGTTCGGATTTTCTTTTCCTAGTTAGGATTCTAGCAGCTGCATTCTGCACTAGTTGCAAACGATTTATATCTTTTTTGGGTAGTCCTGAGAGGAGTGCGTTACAGTAATCTAGTCGACTGAAAACAAACGCGTGAACTAATTTCTCAGCATCTTTCAGTGATAAAGAGGTCTAACTTTACTTATGTTTCTTAAGTGAAAAATGCTGTCCTAATGATCTGATTAATATGTGATTTAAAATTCAGATTACAGTCAACAATCACCCTAAGCTTTTTACCTCCGTCTTGACTTTTAATCCTAATGTATCCAGTTTATTTCTAATAGCCTCATTGTATCCATTATTGCTGATCACTAAAATTTCAGTTTTCTTTATTTAACTTGAGAAAATTACTATTCATCCATTCTGAGATAATAGTCAGACATTCTGTTAGTGAATCAATAGAATCAGGGTCATCAGGTGCTATTGATAAGTACAGCTGTGTGTCATCAGCATAGCTGTGGTAGCTCACGTTGTGCCCTGAGATAATCTGACCTAACGGAAGCATATAGATTGAGAATAACAGCGGACCCAGGATAGAGCCTTGTGGAACACCATATTGGATATCATGTGTCTTCGAGTTGTAATTCCCACAACTAACAAAATATTTTCTCCCTGTCAGGTAGGATTCAAACCAATTTAAGACACTGCCAGAGAGGCCCACCCATTGACTAAGGCGATTTCTAAGAATGTTGTGATCAATGGTGTCAAATGCAGCACTCAGATCTAAGAGGATGAGAACAGATAAATGGCCTCTGTCTGCATTTACCCGCAAGTCATTTACTACTTTAACGAGTGCAGTTTCTGTGCTGTGATTTGTTCTAAAACCTGACTGAAATTTATCAAGAATAGCATGTTTATTTAGGTGGTCATTTAACTGCATAATGACTGCCTTCTCCAGAACTTTACTTAAGAAGGGCAGGTTAGAGATGGGTCTAAAATTTTCAAGAGCCGAGGGTCAAGATTATGTTTCTTAAGTAGGGGTTTAACTACAGCAGTCTTAAGACAGTCTGGGAAGACCCCAGTATCTAGTGACGAATTTACTATGTCAAGAACATTATCAATTAGCACGCCTGATACTTCTTTGAAAAACCTTGTTGGTATCGGGTCAAGGGCACAGGTGGAGGGTTTTAATTGAGATATTATTTTTTGTAAATCAGGTAAATCTATCCTAGTGAAAGAGTTTAATTTGTTTATAACAGGATGTTGGGGTTTAGGGGGGTCCTTAGTGTTGGGGAGATATACTATGTTTTAGAGCAAATCACAGCACAGAAACTGCACTCGTTAAAGTAATAAATGACTTGCGGGTAAATGCATACAGAGGCCGTTTATCTGTTCTCATCCTCTTAGATCTGAGTGCCGCATTTGGCACCATTGATCACAATATTCTTAGAAATCGCCTTAGTCAATGGGTGGGCCTCTCTGGCAGTGTCTTAAATTGGTTTGAATCTTACCTGACAGGGAAAAAATATTTTGTTAGTTGTGGGAATTACAACTCGAAGACACATGATATCCAATATGGTGTTCCACAAGGCTCTATCCTGGGTCCGCTGTTATTCTCAATCTACATGCTTCCGTTAGGTCAGATTATCTCAGGGCACAACGTGAGCTACCACAGCTATGCTGATGACACACAGCTGTACTTATCAATAGCACCTGATGACCCTGATTCTATTGATTCACTAACAAAATGTCTGACTTGTATCTCAGAATGGATGAATAGTAACTTTCTCAAGTTAAATAAAGAGAAAACTGAAATCTTAGTGATTAGCAATAATGGATACAATGAGGCTATTAGAAATAAACTTGATGTATTAGGATTAAAAGTCAAGATGAAGGTAAAAAGCTTAGGGGTGATTGTTGACTGTAATCTGAATTTTAAATCACATTTTAATCAGATCATTAGGACAGCATTTTTTCACTTAAGAAACATAAGTAAAGTTAGACCGCTTATATCACTGAAAGATGCTGAGAAATTAGTTCACGCGTTTGTTTTCAGTCGACTAGATTACTGTAACGCACTCCTCTCAGGACTACCCAAAAAAGATATAAATCGTTTGCAATGAGTGCAGAATGCAGCTGCTAGAATCCTAACTAGGAAAAGAAAATCTGAACACATTTCTCCAGTTTTAATGTCACTACACTGGTTACCTGTGTCATTCAGAATTGACTTTAAAATTCTGCTTATGGCTTATAAAGCCTTAAATAATCTCCCCATCTTATATATCGGAATGTCTGACACCTTATATTCAAAATCGTAACCTCAGATCCTCAAATGAGTGTCTCCTTAGAATTCCAAGAACAAAACTTAAAAGAAGTGGTGAGGCGGCCTTCTGCTGTTATGCACCTAAAATCTGGAATAGCCTGCCAATAGGGATTCGCCAGGCTGATACAGTAGAGCACTTTAAAACACTGCTGAAAACACATTACTTTAACATGGCCTTTTTATAACTTCATTTTAATCGTAATTTAACTTAATCCTGATACTCTATATGTTCAATCTCCTCAAAATAACTATTCATGGTGGCTCTAAAATCGGTACTGACCCCTACTCTCTTTCTGTTTCTTTTTCCGGTTTCTTTGTGGTGGTGGCCTGCTCCACCACCACCTACTCAAAGCTTCATGATGCTCCAACAATGATGGACGGATTAAAAGGCAGAAGTCTACGTGACCATCATCATCATCAAGCCCTTCCGTGAGAATCCTAAATCCAAAGAGGACTGTTTCATTTATGTTAGGTAGAATGCCCAGAGGGGACTGGGCGGTATCATGGTCTGGAATCCCTACAGATTTTATTTTTTCTCCAGCCGTCTGGAGTTTTTTTGTTTTTTCTGTCCCCCCTGGCCATTGAACCTTACTCTTATTCGATGTTAATTAATGTTGATTTATTTTGTTTTAGAATTGTGTCTTTCATTTTTCTATTCTTTAATATGTAAAGCACTTTGAGCTACTGTTTGTATGAAAATGTGCTATATAAATAAATGTTGTTGTTGTAAGCACATGGTACCCCCTTAGATCATCCATCTGATCAGCAGAATAAAATCTACTTGCTTCTCATTTCTAAGTCACCAGCCTTATATGCTAAAAATGTTTGTGTTTGTTTTGTATCTTTTAAGTAAGATCTCAGCCAGGGCAGGGTTTTCAAAAGAACACAGTTGGATGACCTCAAGATCTATTTAGGTGGAAAAAAAAATATTTTCCTCATATCTACTATAGGATCTATTTAATTTTCAACGAGAAAATACAGGTAGTCTAACTACTAAACGGTAAATAATAAAAAATGAGTCAAACAACAGGCATCCAAAAAGATAACAGAACTCCAAACAACATTTTCACTCGATTCAAAGGTCAAAGCAAGACTCACAACTTCTAAAGTCGAAAATAAGGTTAAGCCAACCAATAAGCCCTGACATTACAGTCCATTTTGGGTTTTTACCTGGACGTTTGTTTGTGTTTTTGCTTTTTTTTATGTGTTATTTTTTTGTATGATGTTGTTTACATTTTGTTTATGTTACTTATGTAGTAATAGTTAATTGTCTTTCAGTTCCTATATTGTCAGTTTTGTTAATTCTCTTTTGTTCCTTGGTAGGTTATGGCAATCCTGCGGTGGGTTGGCTCCTGCCCGGGATTGGTTCCTGTCTTGCGCCCTGTGTTGGCTGGGATTGGCTCCAGCAGACCCCCGTGACCCTGTGTTTGGATTCAACGGGTTGGAAAATGGATGGATGGATAGGTTATGGCAGGAGACCTCTTCTTATATGACCTACCTATTGCCATGGCATCAGGCCAACTGTTATTGTGTGTATATCTTATTTTGAATCTCTGTGTAAAGTCTTGTGCTTTAAACGTTTACTGAAATACTAGGCTGCGGTGGGTTGGCACCCTGCCCAGGATTGGTTCCTGCCTTGTGCCCTGTGTTGGCTGGGATTGGCTCCAGCAGACCCCCGTGACCCTGTATTCAGATTCAGCGGGTTGGAAAATGGATGGATGGATGAAATACTAGGGTGCTGTACTGTGTTAGCCATTCAGGCAAGAAGAAGGGGCCTGAGTTGCCTCAAAAGCTTGCATAGTGTAATCTTTTTAATTAGCCAATAAAAGGGGTCATTTTGCTTCACTTCTCACTACACCTACTACAATTTTTGGGGTTAAGAACCTGCCTTGTTTTTTAGTCTTCAAATCCCCTCATTAAAACAATCTCTATTGCCACCACATTGTGGACAGAACAATGGTAGATCATGACTGTATGATACACTCCAATTTCATCTCTACTGCTGTTTCATCGTATCTTAGATCTTTTAATTAACATCAACGCCAACCAGCCCATGACTGCAGGCATCTCCCCCTGGTATGGCTGCCACTGTGCTTTGGCATAGAAACCACAACTTGTGACACGACCAGGTCTTCACAGGTTAAGGAATGATTGGGTACATCTGATGAGATAGGTGGATGCTCCACAGCAGTGTTTCTCAAATTGTATGGTCTTGTGACCCAGTTTTTCCGTTCATAAGATGGTCTCTCTTGCTGAAATGAATGTGACTGTCACATGATGGTCCGCCTTCATGAAACAAGCAAAGATACAAATGGGGATGAACAATATGCAACGCTTTCAATGGTTTAAACAACCCAAGTGTGACCCTCAGCCATCCACTTCCACGCTCACTCAACAACCCTCCAGCAGTTGTGAAACACTGTTCAAGAGCAACTGAAACCACCATCCCAACTTCATGGCCTACACTGCTCAATTAACAGGCTACAGGAGACGGAGTCATTTATGCCCACCCAATAAGTCTAACTGTGATGTTTGATGAATAGAAATCAGTGAGTGCTGCTGTGCTCCTCAAGCTGAAGTCAGCTCAGCGAGACTTTTAAATCGCACAACAGCCAACTGCTGCTCTGAGTCACTAGCCCCCCTGAAGATGTTCCCTGCTGTCAGCACATCTCACACCACAATCCACTGGCGTGTGCTATTCCACCTGCTTTCCCCAGGCATTCTCTGCCTCTTCTCCGCCTCTTCCAGACAGGCGTATGCTTGTCCTCAGCACACACCCTTATTATAACTTTACCCCGAGATTAAACAACAAAACAGCAACCCTGTTTTCCTACAACTGCATGATGGGGCAGGAAGAAAGATGTCATGTGGTGATACAAAAAACATATTTGAAAATCCACAAATTTCCAAAGCTTAGGGAAACCGTGATGTCTGTGAGTTTTCGCCCTCCCTTGTAAAATACAGCTCTCCGTCTAGCTTAGATTTTGTTTTTTGCCCAAAGATTGCACAACATTTTAATGAAGACAGAAAGATAAAAAATGTAATATGACTTGTCCTACTATAACCACAGAACCACCTGAGATGTTCGGCCTTTCCTGTTCAATAGTGGTGGGAGTGAACCTGTTAAGTCCTTTTGATATCATTGCCTAATGAAGGGTGGCATGTCGTGATTTGATTTGAAAATGGTCAGCACACTACTGTCATAGTAGTTTGTGTGTACAAATGGACTGACTTGATTGAAAGCAAGTGTACATGAGTCACTAATGAAGAATAATTGAGGCATCCATACCACATCCTCGACTGAAGAGACCGCTGAATGGGCCCACCAGAGAGATTAAAGTCTGATTTGTACTTCTGCAAGTCGGAAGCAACTTGTACCTCTGCTTCTGCGTTGTGCCATGCTGCTGCCACTTACCTGCACGCTAGTCATCAGTGTTTTAACCATGCAACAAAACAAATGATCTGCCCATGTGTCCCAAACATAAAATGGAGGCAGTTTTTGTACTCCAGGACCACCCCATCTCTTCCTACTCATTTTCTTCATTTGGAGAGCATATTTGTCCCTCACATTCTTTCATTTATTGGCCAACTTCTAAAGCAATGTTAGTGCTATAATACATTTTTCTTTAATATTTTATGTTACTGTCCTGAACAACACTGTTAAAGTCTCCATTCACATGTGCATGCTAAGTTTGGCACACAGGAGCTCAGGATTTACAATTGCCAACCAAGCATAGAGTAAATAGCCAAAGACAACTGAAGGATTGTATAGTCAGCCTAAACACAGTACAGCATTTGTGTCCTCTGTCAGTACAAAATCTTCTTTCTTTGTTGGGAGAATAAGAACCGGCATGTAAGCATTATGATATTTCTGTATTTTGTGGAGGAGGAGTTCAGCCTCTACCTACCCTTGTTTGGAGACAGAGAAGACCAGCAAGTGAAGCAGACAGTATTAAAAGGCTTGGACAACAGCCAAACCCTTTGAAGGAAGTGTCGACAAAGTCCAAAAACCCTCTCAGCGTGGGGACGAAAAATGGCAGCCTACGTAGATCCAGATTCCCACCTAGATAAAAGTCTTTGTCATATGCTTCCCATCTGTAATCGCGTCAACCGTCAGTAAATGTAAGCTAAACTATACTTTTCTCATGTGATTCTTGTACCGTAATCACGATGGGAGGGATATCGCCTTTTCTGTCATATTACTATATTGTTTAGTTACTTAATGTGCTGCAATTTCAAAAGAACACATTTCAGGAGAGCTAATGCCTCTTAAGGAAACAAAATTGGCGTAGTCGGCAGGATTGTGACTACATTAATAACTATATATTATTTATAATATTCTATATATATATAAAAATATGCTTATAATGATGATATGAGAGGCTCGGTCAAAAATATTTGGTATATTTGGGATGGTCGCGCGCACTGTCATGGACTCCCGACCAAGAAAAAAAACTGCCTGAAAATGCCTGTTAGCTGATATATTGCACTACAAATTGTCTGCCATCTTGAATGTCTTTATGGTGTTGTGATGAGGTGTCATATAAATGAGTATATTTTCAAACTTCTTCAATGAGTCTATCCTTGTTCTGCTCCATGTTTACTTCTGAATAACTGAAGATAAACCGAGACGTGGTTCAGGATATACTGTATATTGTCACTAAACTGGCCAATCAGAGTCATCGGACTCTGCATAGGATTTGTTTCTGCACAGTTTTTGGTCACAGTTTTGAGGAATGTGTTTGTCAAGCTATAGAGTAGCTGTGGTTTAGGCTATGTGGGCTACAGCACAGGCTTGAAACAAAAGTATAAATCAGCATTAACAGTGAAGTGGCAAATCTACACCAGATTACGTAAGGTTCCACCAAAGTGCTGACAGTGTCCAAGTGGCTTACCATCTAACTAAAAGCATTTGTTTTCAGAATTCCTGGGAGCCAAGCGTGTTCAAAATCACCAGGGATTGTCCTGAGGAATGATACACTTGTGAGATCTGTGTGATCACATCCACAAATACTCTGCAGTATGTTATTAAGTTTTCCAGCAAGGATGACACCAATGCATGAACATTTGGTCAAAGATGAATGAATAATATACCATCCATCCATCCATCCATTATCCAACCCATCATATCCTAACTACAGGGTCACGGGGGTCTGCTCGAGCCAATCCCAGCCAACACAGGGCGCAAGGCAGCAAACAAACCCCAGGCAAGGCGTCAGCCCACCACAGAATACTATACCTAAGTATCCAAAAAAAATGCAAATTACTCAAGGTCATTTATTTCATCCATCTATGAATGAACTGAGTAACTATAACCTGGACAAAGCTGGCAGCATTGTGAGAATTCTGTTTTTTTGATTTCTCCAGTGCCTTCAATTCCAACTAGCCATCCATGGTAAGGAGTAAACTGAAAGAGATCTGCAGGTGAATGTGCCTATGGTGTCCTGGATAATGGACTATCTGTCAGGCTGACCGCAGTTTGTGAGGCTCAATGATTATGATTCTGATACGATGTGAGCAACACTGGAGCATCACAAGGAACAGTCCTGTCTCCTTGTCTCTTTACTCTGTACACCTTCAACTATAAATATAACACTGGGTCATGTCACTGGCAGAAATTCTCAGTTGATTCTGCACTTATGGGGGGGAATATTGATAAAGGAGATGAAACAGAATGTTAGAGTCAGGTGCAGAATTTTGTTTCTTTTGTTTCTTGGTGCAAAGAAAATTGTCTGCATCTTAACATCAGCAAAACCAAGGAATTGGTTATTGACTTTCATGTCACCAAAGAGCCTCTATGTCTGATCACTATTCAGGGAGGTGGTGTAATGATATAAGTACTTGGGGGTCCACGTCAATGACAGGTTTGACTGGTCTCAGAACACAAGGGAACTATAAAACAAAGGGTAGAGCAGGGTCTTTTTTCTTAAGAGACTGTATTCTTTTAATGAGGGAATTGACATCCTTCACATCTTCTACAACTCTATGATGGCCAGTGCAATTTGCTATGCTGTTGTGTGGTGGGCTGGTAACATCACTTCAAGAGTGTCCCACCAAATCAACAAGCTAATTAAAAGGGAAGGCTCATTTACAGGATGCACTCTGAACCCCGTGGGGGACATAGCAAAGAAGAGAATTAAAACAAAACTGAGTGCTATTATGAACAATGCTGCACATCCTCTCTGAGACACACTAACACTGAGGACTTGAAGTCAACCTATCATTCATCAGAAGTGTGTCAAGAAATGCTACAGGGGCTCCTTTAAAGAGCTTTAGTTTCAAGCCCAATTACCCACTGGGGGCAAATATCTATCTATCTATCTATCTATCTATCTATCTATCTATCTATCTATCTATCTATCTATCATGTAGGCCCTATCTATCTATCTTTCTAGCATGTAGTGCCCTATCTATCTATCTATCTATCTATCTATCTATCTATCTATCTATCTATCTATCTATCTATCATACAGTGCCTTTTATATCTATCTATCTATCTATCTATCTATCTATCTATCTATCTATCTATCTATCTATCTATCTATCTATCTATCTATCTATCTATCTATGTATCCCTCTAGCACTGGCCACAAGGCTTGAACTAGTCCTGGATACAATGCACTCACTCATGCAGAGCTTATTAGAGTCCATCACTAACCAAATCTGCAGCACCTGAGTTGGCATCAGTACCCAGGACTTGAGCTTGGAAGGAGTAGCACTAACTATTGTGCTACCTTTCTCTTTTTATTTTAGCTAATTTATCACTGTGCAGATAGAGAATTTAAATAAAAAAATCTTTGAATCCAATTTCCACCAATGGATAACAGCAGCAGTTTAATATGTTTTTTGTTTTTGTCCCACTGAGGTTTAGAATAAATGTCATGCATCTGTTAAAGGGTTCTGACATGCAAAGAATTCAAATTTCTCATTTAGCTTTTGTTTTAAAGCAGTTTTAAAATAGATGAAAATATTTTGCACGTTCCCTGATGCCATTTTTGTACCTTTGGGCACCATCACGCTGTGGCTTCATTGCTATGATGCGTTGCCCCATCAGTAGCGCAGCTTATGAGGAACACTTAGAAGTCATAGTGGACTCATCTGCTCTACCAAGAAACAGACAGATGATTTATTTGCAAAGCTAAATCGGGATAAGTGCATGAAAATGAAACCAAAAGAAATAAAAACTAACATTGCCACCAATTCCAAATGTGAAAAAATAATCAAAGTTGAAAAAATGAGAAGCATAATAACAAATGATTTCTTATATATTTTTTTTTATCAGGAGATTTGTATCCTTAAATTGGCTAATAAAAGAAATCCCCAGCCATCCTTTTATGTCATTGTGGCGATTACAAACGGGTCAACACCCTAGAAGCAACAACTTTAACAACACTAGACATGATGCCAATGACGGCTCTCAAAATGTCAGCGATGAAAAGTCCTAAAAAATAGCATTCAAGATTTGAGAAAATACCAAATGAATTCACGTGAACCCTAAGCATCACATCATCACTATCTAAACCAGGACAGTGAACAGAAATGATCATCACAGCTAATAGGATGATAAGCCACATGTTACGATGTGTGGGGTACAAGTCAAGGGAGGTCACGTGCACTGGTGAGGCCTCTTCTGGAGTACTGTGTGCAGTTTTGGTCACCAGGCTACAAATAGGACATGGCAGCACTAGAGAAAGTCCAGAGGAGAGCGACTAGGCCGAGTTCAGGACTGAGAGGTATGAGCTATGAGGAAATACTGAAGGAGTTGAACCTTTTCAGTTTAAATAGAGGGAGATTAAGAAATGGCATGACCAAAATTTCTAAAATGCTAAAAGGAATCAGTATAGTGGGTTCCAGTCATCACTTTAAAATAGATTCTGTAGCAACAACACAGGGACACTTTTGGAAACTTCTTATGGGCAGATTTCATACTAACGTTTGTAATTCTTTTCTTTAGCTGAAGAACCAAAGACAAATGGAGTAAATTACCACGTTGTGTGGTGGAGAGTAGGGCCTTAGGGACTCTCAGATCTCGATGTTTTCTTGGATAATCTAGGCGAACAGGATAGATGAGCTTGTTGGGCTGAATGGTCTATTTTCATCAAAATGTATCTAATATCTCTCAATACTGAACAATGAAAACACATTTTATTGCACCTGTAAAGTATCTTGATATGGCAGTGACTAAGACATCATATGACATGAAGTTAACATGCCAATGCTCGGCTAATTAAAAAGGAAGTTAGTGTAGGCAATGTGGCCCTTGAGCAGGCAGTTAAACTATAAATGACTAGATATGCAATAAACACAAGGCTGCTGCTTCAAACCTTGCATCCCAGAACAAGCCACTTGCTGTTGTGTCCACTAAGAAAAGATGCTACATCTAGAAATGTTAACACAGGCAGTGGGGCCTCCTAGTGGTTAAGGCGTTGCTGTGTAAAGCATGTCCACCATTTAACATTTTGACCAGTGTTCACAACGGGGTAAATGCAAACTATTATATTTGTAAGGCACCTGGGTGTTTAGTTCATTATGGAAGGGTGCTTTAGAAAATCAGGCTAACTAAGGCAGTATAATCCTAGGGGATGAAATATCATATGATAGGTTATGTCTATTTTATTGTCAGCGAGTCATACGCTATGGCATTCAGTGTGAAGGAGCACTGTATAAAAAAAGTTACAGCAGACAGTGTGGCTCATATTGGCTAAGGTGTAGGGATTGTAAACTATAACATCACACATTCACTCTCCACCACAATCTCTCTATTTGGCTTTGAATGAGTCCTTTCACATGATAGTCATCACATTGAGAGAAACGGAAACAACTGTAGTGTATCTGTACAGTAATTTGGTCTGGTGGTCACAACGGAAGGGCACTGTTTAATATAAAGTAAGTGAGGGCAGTGTGGCCGTCTAGTGGCTGAGATGATAGACTGTAAACTACAGTATTTCTTGTTATGTCCACCGCATCAGGTCGCACATGTATTCTTTATCATAATCTGATGATTAGTGGTAAGAAAAATGAAGACAAATGTACTGTATCAGTTAAACATTTTGGTCTGGTGGTCACAGTGAAAGAGAACTATAAAAAATGAAGTAAGCGAAGGTGGCTACCTAGTGGCTTAAGGGCTCGATTATAAACTTTACAGTTGCTGGTTAAACCAGGGTTGCCAGATTAGAAAATTAGAAAAAAAGGACACTTTTAAAATCTCTCTATATTACTACCTCTCTATTATAGAAAAAAAAATTCTGTAGAGAAACAGTAGGGCGACGATACGTGATCTTCATGTTATGATCACGGAAGACACTTAAAAGACCCGCGAGACTAAAGAGATTGGCCACAGAGCGTCTCTCAGGGACCTTAAACATGAGACTTTGTGCCAAGAGATTGACCCAGGACCGTCTCGCGATGACGTAAAACAGGAGATTCTTGCAAGACTTGCCCTAATTACAACCAAATAACAGCACGGACAGCCAGCAGCACACTCAGTCATGTAAAGGAGTCTTTGAGCACACTCAGTCAATCAATCAATCAATCAACATTCATTTATATAACACATATTCATACAAACAAATGTAGCTCAAAGTGCTTTACAAAATGAATAGAAAAATAGAAGACACAATAAAAAATAAACAAGTCAACATTAATTAACATAGAATAAGAGTAAGGTCCGATGGCCAGGGTGGACAGAAAAAACAAAAAAAAACTCCAAAGCTGGAGAAAAAAAATAAAATCTGTAGGGGTTCCAGACCACGAGACCGCCCAGTCCCCTCTGGGCAATCTACCTAACATAAGTCAAACAGTCCTCTTTGTATTTAGGGTTTTCATGGAAGGACTTGATGATGATGGTCACGTAGACTTCTGGCTTTCAGTCCATCAATTTTGGAGCATCATGATGCTTTGAGTAGGTGGTGGTGGCGCAGGCCGCCACCACAAAGAAACCGGAAAAAGAAACAGAAGAGAGAGTAGGGGTCAGTATGGATTTTAGAGCCACTATGAATAGTTATTGTGATGATCGTGTCGTATAAAGGAGTCTTTGAGCACACACAGATCCAGGGCTTTCAGCAAATATAAAGTGTATATGGACAATACATTATAAATTAAATGTAGACGACTAAGCAAAGAAGAAAGCAGCGCAGAGAAAAGAGACTCAAAAGCGTTGGAGAGACAAAAAAGTAAAAGAATAGTCTAGGTGCCAATTCAGAAAATAAGGAAAGTAATTATCAGCCCGGAACAAGTGGAATTGAAAAAAAGCACGTACAATCGGGCTCAGAATTAAAAGACAGAGAGTAAAAGAAAAAGTAGAACTTCATAAAGACTTCCACAAACGTTGGCGCTAAACACATGCAGAGCAGGTTAGAGATTATGAAAGCAGTGGAATTCGAAAGGCTCAAAAAAAAAAAAGGTGCGATACATATGTGGAGAAAGTTAAAGAATATGAAAGTAAGAAAATTAGAAAGTATAAAAAAAAGAAAGTAAAGATCGCAGTAGCGCAAACAAGTGGAAATTATTACTCGAAAAAGGGAAAATAATCACCACAGACCAGGTGTCATTAACAAAAAAGCAGGAAAAAACGAGGTCAGAAATAAAAGACAGAGTAGAAGACAAAATAAAACATCATAAAGAGGTTAAAAAACAAGGGGGACAAACACATGCAGAGCAGGTTACAGATAATGAAAACTGGAATTCAAAAGACTCAAAAAAAATTTAGGTGCGAAACACATGCAGAGCAAAATACAGAATAGGAAAGCAGAAAAAAACGACAGTGTCAAAAAAAAAAGAAAGTAAACATCGCATTAGCGCAAAAAAAGAGAAATTATTACTTGGAGAAAAAATGAAAAGGAGAATAGAGATCAAATATATGGACACAGGTGATATGTCAGAAGTATGTAAATATTGTAAGGCTTTGAAATTTAAGTCAAGAGAATTTCAAAAACGGAGTTAACCTCGCATGCATTTATTGGTTACTTTGCAAAAAAAATTAACTGCTGATGATGAGGATCGTTTTGTTTGTGTTGAAATACCAAACAGAGAAACCTATCCTGAATTATGATACAAAGTCATTAAACACGTCTCACGGACCTCATTAAAAAGATTCAACACATTGGGAGACAAAAGAGTCCAAATATTGTTTTTAAGTTCTGAAATAAAAGTGAAACTAATGAAATAGGAACAATTCAAAGGAAAACAAAATCTTAAAAGTGTGTATCCGGAAAAACAAAGACGGAAATTGGCGGGCAAAGCCCCCTAGTACAGGGGTCCTCAATCACGGTCCTGGAGAGCCGCAGTGGCTGCAGGTTTTTGCACCAACCCAGTTGCTTAGTAAAAAGCACTTGTTGCTAAAGTAACACTTCTGCTTCACTTTAGTGATTTTGAGCCCTTATTGCTTAATTTTGTCTTAAACAGCTATTTTAATTGCTCCTTATTATCAATAACATGCAAATGACAAGAGAGAGCAGCATTTCTCCATTTAGCTTATTTACATTTACACCTGTGTGTATTTATCTGCACTATTGGGTTTAATGAAATACTTGGAAGAAAAATGAAGAGAAAAAAGTGAAGGACTGAGAATTACTCGTCCATTTTAGCCTTCAAATCATTTGCATGATAGAAAGGGAAAGAAAATCTAGGATATGAGAATGACCTGACATAGCAGAGTTAATTTAATTTTTATAGCTTGTTAGTGCTTTATTGGCAAGAATTGCTTTCTAATTAAGCAACCAGGTCAGAACAAAAACCTGCAGCCACTGCGGCTCTCCAGGACTGGGATTGAGGACCCCTGCCCTAGTATATATAAATTTATACATGACCCTACACACTCAGACCAATATATTGGTAAAAGTAGAGACATAAGTTATTGTTAATGATTTTAATGGTTTATGAGGAAAACAAAGGTAAAATCATTTCAAAATTATTTAATACAAGCTAAAAAAAAATTCTGTAAAAGTGAAATCATTTGAAAATATTTATTTAACACAGACAACAGAAAAATATTATTCTTATTTAATACCAGCAGTTAGAAAGAAAGTGGGCCGTGTCAAGTAGTAACAACGCACTTTGTTGACAGTCGCTAGATGTTGCAATGCTGATACAGAACTGCACAGCAGCGGCTGGAGAGCAAAACGGCAAGAGTGTCGCTGTGCTCAGCCAACCAGAGCAACTGAACAAGGTGCAAACAGGCAGCAAACACTACTTTCCTCGTTACAATCTGAGAAAAGAAAGTATAATTACTTATAAAGTTACAACTAAGTACCATAAGTAGGTAGTAAAAATATATTTCGAGTACGAAATTTGAAAATGAACTAAATACGGGACATTTGGGTGTCCCTAAAAGGTCAATATGGGACAGGAGATAACATGATCAAATATGAGACAAGTCCCATATATAAGGGACGTCTGGCAACCCTAGGTTAAACCTACTCCATTGTCTGTAGGTCACATGTTATGGCTACATCACGGGTGTCGAACTCCAGGCCTGGAGGGCCGCAGCGGCTACAGGTTTTCATTCAGACCCTCTACTTAATTAGTGACCTGTTTTCAATGCTAATTCACATTTTAATAGCCATGTTTTTAAAGATTCAGTCCTCTGAATTGATTAGTTTCCTCATTAAAATGGCAGCCAAACAGAAATGAGATGTGAAACGAGCCAACAGATGACCAGCTAAGTTGGGGCTTCAAACTCCAACCAGTTTCTTAATGAGAAGCCGATGCTTGCTGTTAATTAAACTTGTTATTTAATTTCACGGCTTGTTGTTGCTCTCGCTCTGCCACAGCAGACATTTCCAAAACTGTTGATTTTCTGTTTTTCATAAGAACATTGTCAAAGTGTTTTGGTGAGTCGAGAGATCGACCTTACTGAGACCTTCACCTTTCTTTATTTTCAGATATTGTGTGATGTGGCGGCTTGTTTTGTGTCTCGTTATTGTTTGGCTGCTAATTAAGGAAAAAGAGACAACTAAAGGGCCTGAGTCAAGTTAATTAAAAAGAAGTAATCAGCAGCAAAAACTGGTCACTAATTAAGAAGATGGTTAGAATGAAAACCTGCAGCCACTGTGGCCCTCCAGGACTGGAGTTTGACACCCATGCACTACATTGTTACAGCAAACAGTGAGTGTGTTTACATCAGCTTTAATATCCTGGTTATTCACAGAAACATTTTTTATTTAAATGCCAGAAAGGTTAGAGAATTTTGGTTTCTGAGAAACCGGGTTAACAGACATTGAATTCGCAGTTATGTGGCCAAGAAAACCCTTAACTAGGTTACCGTTAGGCATTTTGTAATCTGTTCATGTCCGCTGCACTCTTGTTTGGCTGCACATGTGTTAGCTTTGCACACAAACTCAGCAGCTAAGGACAGAACGTCCACAAGTTAAATTTCCTGAGGCAAATGCTCAGTCAATCGTATTATTCCTTCTCATGGTTATAAAAATCTGTCTAAATACGAGGGACGTTCAAAAAGTTTCCGCATTTTTATATTTTCGTTGGAAACGGACACAAGGCGGGAGGAGCAGTAACTGGTCGTGTCTGTGAGTGTCATGTGAATGGGAAAAATTGAATCGCAAAGGAAGGTGACTATGCAGAAAAGTGATGTCATTTGTTTTTGAAATTCTTAATAAATAGAGTTAAAAAAAGTGAGGAAACTTTTTCACCGTCCCTCGTATTTCAGAAATCGATAGCTGAATGTTTAGTGGTAAACTCAGAGGCACAATCTCTAGAGTGGAAGGATAAAACATTAAACGTAACAGTAAACAAAGGTTACATAGTCCGATTACTTTTAAAGTAAGAGTAAACTAAAGCAAAACTTATCTCTCTATTATAAAAAAAATCTTTCGACGCAACAAGACTTTTTAGTAGACAAGTTTTTATGGATAAGATTTTTTCCAAGTCCCGCAAGTCGAGAATATTGCCATGAGTTTTTTTCCAAGTCACGCCCTCCTAGCAACACTTTTCAAACAAGACCCACGGTACTCTCACCTCTCAGTCTTGTAATTGCTTATGTCAGACACACTTCCTGAGCTCTCAGTTCTTATAACCTTTAATGGTTTTCCTCACTTTAACTTCCACGAAGGGTTATCAACAGAAAAAATGAGTGCACGGTCATTCCCAGCACATAAAAACGAAGAAGCGAATTTACCCCAAAAATGTTGAGTGGTAACACGGCAAAATGGTCAAATGCGTATCAATAGACTATGCAGAAACAGTTGGTGGTGATCATGCATGTCATGAAGAATATCTACAACCTTTAAAACCGTCCGGTCTTCCACCGCACGAATTACTGTAGAAAGAAGGATGTATTCAAGAAAGGTAATGTTGTAAATCTTCCGCAGATAACATTTGACATGCTTGATGTGCTATTCGTATTAAAACGTTAACAGCTTCCCGTTAGAATGGCTTTTGCAAAGACAATTAACAAATCTCAGAGCCAAACATTCAGGAGAGTGATTTTATTAACAAAAGAAAGAAATGATATTCAAACACGGGCAGTTAATATATCGTGTTGATGCAAATGTAACACTTCACATCTCTTTAAATTGTACATCTGTATCCCCATACGCGAGCGGCAGAACCGCAAAGAGGCGAGCGCGTTGCACAAACCCGGGGGGTTGGTGAGCGAAGCAAGCAGCGGGAAAAGCCCCCTAGTTGTATTGAAGTAAAAATACCTGCATTATTATGATTCATTATTATTATATTAGCAGCCCCAGCGTAAAGCACGCATATTGGTATGCCGCAAGCATTTTAATAAAGTGTTAGTTTCGTTTTCATCCAGCTATTTGGTGTAGATATGTTGAATCGGTGTGATTGGGTGACGCATACTGCAAATCATCAGTGGATCAGGTCAGGGATTATTTACTTCACAGTAAATGAAGGACTAAACGTTATTATATAAAACACAAGAAAATGATCACAGGCTTCATGGCTGTTGTCAGATTCACGGAGGCTAATGATGACATTCAACTCTTTTTTGCCTGGTTTAATGATGTTGAAGCGTTAAGAACTCCACTAGTGGACGACTTTTAAGACACCAGGTGTCTGCCTTAACCGGGTTACTCATCTTATCCCAGTTTTGTGTGGGCATATACAGTAAAATCACTCAGTGTGGCTCCATTTTGGCTAAGGTGTCGGACTGTAAAGCAGAGGACAGATGTGAAGTCACACCCTGTGTTACTCTGAAAGACCAATTTTACTTCCCAGTGCTCCACTTGGATAAAAATGAAGACCTTTATACATAGATGTGCATAAAAAGTCAGCCACATAAATCAAACTGCTGCAACGTGCCACAGTGAGGACAGTATGTTGGTGTTGTGGAGAATTACTGTAGAGTTCAGTAAGTGACATACAACTGGCTTCTTGTTGAGAAATCAGATGGGACAAACAGTGTCACTGGTTCTGGTAAAGGTGTACTTTAAAAATATGCCTCTAATTATCCATCCATTTTCAGAAGTTCTTTTATAAGTTCAGGGTCATAGCTAGCCAGAGAACATCTAACGAATATAGGCACATGGCTGAGCCCAATATGGACTTGACATCCATCTGCCTGACACAATTCAGTCATTTTATTTGCTGAAAGAACACCCAGCTGGTGTTAAATGTCATGCAACAAGCCAGGCGATGTGACTTAGGAGTAAGAAACAAATGTGTCTACTTTCGGGAATACTCTAAGAATAGGCGGAATTCACAGGAACTGGTCTAAATGAGGTGGCCAGCATGTTGTTCATGTCTTACTTCTTCACTCCACTCCACTTTGTTTACCTGTTACACTGCCCTTCATGGTATGTTGGGTGATATTCGTGGCCAGCAGCCGCCACACCAAGTGACTAAGCACTTACTGGAGCTGAACATGCCCAGAGGTACCTCATATTTCTCACTCTGCATGCCCATTAGGCTTTGGTTAGTAATTCTTCAGGCAGGCCCTGCCATGATTTTTTTTTTTTAAATTGTACATCATGGGTGTGGCATTGGCATCAATGTCAAAAGGAGAATTATGCCTCTGGAGACACCCTGGCACTGTAATTACCCATTTCCGGACATTACACAATCAGCGTTTTGGTGCATCATGGAGTGCTTCAGACAAGTCCTGGCTTCTCACAGTGCAAAGACCATATGTGGAGAAGAACATAGACAGTCCCAGCGAATGTACCTTTGCTGCAGTCCGCCATGGACTGTCGTCACGCTGAAATACTTAGTCGAAGATATCTCCCAATTTCTCTTAACTGTGTTGTTAACCTTCATGGTGACAGGACAGGGCACAGCATCATCAATGGATGGTCTGCCTGCAGAACCTCTGCTTCTGCATCCCCTCTCAGCACATCATTTTCAAAGTCTGACACTGCAGAGAGGTGACATATTGCATGTTGATTAGCACATGCAAGTAAGAATTTCATTGTACTCTGTACACATGACAATAATGACCCTATAAAGAAAACCTACACACTTACTTACCGGGAAAACCTCAGAACACATCCGTCATTATTCATTTAATGTAGGAATGAGAAGTGATTGCACTGACTTCAATGTATTTTTATGAAAGTATCATGTTAAAGGTCTACTTTTAAATATTTCCAAAAAAAGTTTGCATAACCCAGCGTTTCTCAACCTTTAAGTATTTGCGACCTGAGTTTTCATAACAGTTTTAATCGCGCCCCCCTAACGCGCCCCACTAATGTTTTTTTGAAATGTAGATGCATATTTTATTATACCTACTTAACTTTTATCGACATTTATCTAACTCTATATTTATTTTTCTAGTTTCAGAATGTAGTTTAAGTTAATTTGTTTTGGTTTCAACAGATGTTTTTTTCATATTTTTGATTCTTGTTTTCTTTTTTTTACATCGTCGCGCCCCCCTAGGGGGGCCCGTCCCACAGGTTAAGAACCACTGGCATAACCCTAAGAGTTTTAAATACACGTTTGCATTCTGTCTTTCAGGTAAGGCTGTTATACAGTACTCACTAATTATGGCACTGGACAGTGTCATGGTGTTGCATTCACAAGTGACAATATTATACACCTGCTCATATGCCTGTGCCTTGGAGACCACTTATACCACCACCACCACCACCAATCAGCTGAACCACTTCTCATTCTTATATTGAATATACAATGACATATGTGCTCTGATATTTTTCAGATAAGGAAGAAAGAATTTTCTAGGTAAGGCTGTTATACTCGCTAATCATGGCGCCAGAGAGTGTCAACAGTTTTGCATTCACACATGACCCTACAACTCTATAACAGGAGGACTGTGAAAACAACACGTGATTCTGGGTTTATGTGTACTGCAGGTCACTTAAAGGATGGCGTGTCTTAGACTTGACTGAGTACTGGAGAGGACAGCCAGTCTGGTACCCCTACACCTTAATCTATAATAAGTGCAATTTTCTGGTGCTGCGGGTGACACTAGGGGGGCTCTCATAGGCACCAGCAGACTTTTGAATACTGCCAGGGAAACCCAGATGTGTTATCAAAAAGATTACCTCAAAGTGTTTCTGGCCCTTGGCTTAAAAGTTTCTACCTTTCAGTAGTAGTGTAATAATGAACATTTTTATTAGAGCACTAGCAAAATACCCGCGCTTCGCAGTGGAGAAGTAGTGTGTTAAAGAAGTTTTGAAAAAGAAAAGGAAGCATTTTAAAAATAACGTAACATGATTGTCAATGTAACTGTTTTGTCACTGTTATGAGTGTTGCTGTCATATATATATACTGCTCAAAAGAATGTTTTGTAAAGACAACTATTTCCAAGCTCAATAGAAACAGTGACATCCAACAAGGTGAGACTTCATCCATGAAGTAAGCCAAAAAAAAAAGCACCCAAGCTTTCTGGGTACTATGAATTGATAATGCTATTCAGGAATTTTCTTAAGAAATGACCAACCGCTAGAATGTATTACAGGTCCATGCAACACATTTAGCAAATAATCAAGCAGTCTTTATATGGTCAATATATACTGCTCAAAAGAATTAAAGGAACACTTTTTAATCAGAGTATAGCATAAAGTCAATGAAACTTATGGGATATTAATCTGGTCAGTTAAGTAGCAGAGGGGGTTGTTAATCAGTTTCATCTGCTGTGGTGTTAATGAAATTAACAACAGATGCACTAGAGGGGCAACAATGAGATGACCCCCAAAACAGGAATGGTTTAACAGATGGAGGCCACTGACATTTTCCCTCCTCATCTTTTCTGACTGTTTCTTCACTAGTTTTGCATTTGGCTACAGTCAGTGTCACTACTGGTAGCACGAGGTGATACCTGGATCCTACAGAGGTTGCACAGGTAGTCCAACTTCTCCAGGATGGCACATCAATACGTGTCATTGCCAGAAGGTTTGCTGTGTCTCCCTGCACAGTCTCAAGGGCATGGAGGAGATTCTAGGAGACAAGCAGTTACTCTAGGAGAGCTGGAGAGGGCCATAGAAGGTCCATAACCCATCAGCAGGACCAGTATCTGCTCCTTTGGGCAAGGAGGAACAGGATGAGCACTGCCAGAGCCCTACAAAATGACCTCCAGTAGGCCACTGGTGTGAATGTCTCTGACCAAACAATCAGAAACAGACTTCATGAGGGTTGCCTGAGGGCCCAAATGTCTACTGCACCCTGTGCTCACTGCACAGCACCGGGGAGCTCAATTGGCATTTGCCATAGAATACCAGAATTGGCAGGTCCACCACTGGCATCCTGTGCTTTTCACAGATGAGAGCAGGTTCACCCTGAGTATATGTGAAAGACGTGAAAGGGTCAGAAGAAGCCGTGGAGAATATTATGCTGCCTGTAACATCGTTTAGCATGACTGGTTGGGTGGTGGGTCAGTGATGATCTTGGAGGCATATCCATGGAGCGACTCACAGACCTCTACAGGCTAAACAACAGCATCTTGACTGCCATTAGGTATCAGGATGAAATCCTTGGACCCATTGTCAGACCCTACGCTGGTGCAGTAGGTCCTGGTTTCCTCCTAATGCACGACAATGCCCGGCCTCATGTGGCAAGAGTATGCAGGCAGTACCTGGAGGATGAAGGAATTGAAACAATTGAATGGCCTTCACGATCCCCTGACTTAAACCCAATAGAACATCTGTGGGACATTATGTTTCGGTCCATTAGGCGCCGCCAGGTTGCTCCTCAGACTGTACAACAGCTCAGGGATGCCCTCATACAGATCTGGGAGAAAATGCCACAAGACACCATCCGTCGTCTCATTAGGAGCATGCCCCGACGTTGTCAAGCATGCATACAAGCTCGTGGGGGCCACACAAGATACTGAAAAGCATTTTGAGTAGCAGAAATTAAGTTTTTGAAAAATGGACTAGCCTGCCACATCTTCATTTCACTCTGATTTTAGTGTGTCTACACAATTGAGCCCTCTGTAGGCAGAAAACTTTTATTTCCATTAAAAGACTTGGCATCCTTTTGTTCCTAAGACATTGCCCTGTCGTTATTTGTTTAGATATCCAACTTCATATTGAGATCTGATGTATCTAATGTGTTTCTTTAAAGTGTTCCTTTAATTTTTGTGAGCAGTGTATATATATATATATATATATATATATATATATATATATATATATATATATATATATATATATATATATATTTATCAAAATACCCGTGCTTCGCAGCGGCAAAGTACTGCCTTAAAATTTTTATTAAGAAGAAAATTAAACCTTTTAAACTGAGGGAAAATATGCCAATAATTATTTGTTAAGGATCTCTTTGTATACCACATTGTCAGTTCGGCTCTCTGGTTGTAACATGACCAAGCTGTGCGCTGAGCTTACTCTTGAGCATGTAACGTACAGTTGGCCATGTGAACAGTAATCCTGTCTAAAATCTGACAGCTTGGATTGCTGCTGTCATAATCGGTTTGAGTTTTATGGTTTGTTTCAATTACGACAGTATTTGCAGGATTTGTTGTGTTGAAGTAACATTCAGCATCTGTCAAGCGTTGTAAGCACACAACCGGTTTCATTGATAAAATCACATCCAGCTTTTGAGAGTTTAAAACATTCAGAAAAATCAAAGTGTCCAATACTGAAATCGTCACCTGTGAATCTAAAATGTTTAAGAGGCATTGGCGGTTGTCGAAAGTTGTAAAATATTTGGCCATTTCGGTACACTTGAAAGCGACAACCGAACAATTCAGCGGCAGCCATCAACTCACATGCAGAACCATAGGTGAAGGGCTTAAGCATTTCACTCTTATAGTGCTCCTGTGTAGTATAATTATCTCCTGTACCGTCATCAGTCCACACCTTGAACCTGTCCCAGTCATTCAATACATAAGACGCAATGTTCCTCCGGATATCAAGAGTGAGCCTGATATGGCCGTGCAATATGTAACAAAGAGAATGGAAAAGGTAGGTGCTATCTCCGGGCATGGAAACCACTCGGTAAGTGACAGTTCTTTGATCGATAGTTATCATCTCGATAGACATGGTAATGGGGGTTGGAATGATAAAGGAAATGGGTTCCTGAACAATGTAAAATAAGTCTAAAATACCTATACAATAACTATAATTGTAATAAACAAACAATAAAAGAGTGGAGAAGCTATAGATTAAACAAATAGGCTGTAGTTATCAGTAGGGAGACGTGAATCTTGTGGCGAAGCAAGGAAGGGAATGTAGCGACCGGAGTAATGGACGGCCTTATATAGGCAGGCAGCCAACAACGTGGGAGGTGTGGGGATGGGGGACCCAACGCCACCTCACATTGTGACCGAGCTGCAGGCTATGGACGTATATATGTACGTAAGTAGGATTCAGTTAGCGTTGGGAACCCGTGTACCAAATTTCTTGAAAATGGGCCCATAAGTAACAAAGACTGTTGAAAAGTTCAATATGGCGGCTGACAGTGGCATCATACCACCGAAATAAGTACGTACATTGTTTTCGGTTAGTGCAGGGAAGCCGCCTACCAAATTTCAAGAAGATGGGGCCATAAATAAGAAAGTTCAACATGGTGGACGTTGTTGACCGTTATGACCATTACCCGTAGAATTTCAAAATGAAACCTGCTTAACTTTTGTAAGTAAGCTGTAAGGAATGAGCCTGCCAA
Organism: Polypterus senegalus; assembly: GCF_016835505.1. Classification (NCBI taxonomy): domain Eukaryota; kingdom Metazoa; phylum Chordata; class Cladistia; order Polypteriformes; family Polypteridae; genus Polypterus; species Polypterus senegalus. The sequence continues at coordinate 297,199,760 of NC_053154.1, forward strand.
ATTTCAGCCTACTACCTACATGGGAAGTTGGAGAATTAGTGACGTTGGAAAGTTCAATATGGCGGCCGACAGTGGTGTCATACCAACGAAATAAGTACCAAATTTCAGCCTTCTACCTACATGGGAAGTTGGAGAATTAGTGACGTTGGAAAGTTCAATATGGCGGCTGAGAGTGGCGTCATACCACCTAAATAAGTACGTATATTGGTTTCGGTTAGCTCAGGGAAGCCACCTACCAAATTTCGTGAAGATGGGGCCGTAAATAAGAAAGTTCAACATGGCGGACATTGATGACCGTTATGACCGTTACGTGTAGAATTTCGAAATGAAACCTGCTTAACTTTTGTAAGTAAGCTGTAAGGAATGAGCCTACCAAATTTCAGCCTTCTACCTACATGGGAAGTTGGAGAATTAGTGACATTTTGAAAATTCAATATGGCGGCCGACAGTGGCATCATACCACCGAAATAAGTACATACATCGGTTTTGGTTAGTGCGGGGAAGCCACCTACCAAATTTCGTGAAGATGGGGCCATAAATAAGAAAGTTAAACATGGCGGACATTGTCGACCGTTATGACCATTACGTGTAGAATTTCTAAATGAAACCTGCTTAACTTTTGTAAGTAAGCTGTAAGGAATAAGCCTGCCAAATTTCAGCTTTCTACCTACATGGGAAGTTGGAGAATTAGTGATGAGTCAGTGAGTCAGTCAGTGAGTCAGTCAGTCAGTCAGTGAGGGCTTTGCCTTTTATTAGTATAGATTAGAATATTAGAACAGTCTAGATGAGAACAGACCTTTCAGCCTAACAAAGCTCTCCACTCCTATCCATTCCAAAATGACATTAAGTTGAGTCTCTAAAGTCTACCACACTACTCAGTAGCCTATTCCATGTGCTTATGGTTCTCTGTGTAAAGAAAAACATCCTAGTGTTTGTGCAAAAGTTACCCTTAACAAGTTTACAACTATGCCCCCATGTTCTTGATTAATTCATTTTAAATTAATCCACCCTACTAATCCCCTTCAGAATTTTAACACTTCAATCATGTCTCCTCTTAATCTTCTTTTGCTTAAACTGCAAAGGCTCAGCTCTTTTAATCTTTCCTCTAACTCATCCCCTATAGCTCTGGTATGAGACTAGTCGCTCTTCTCTGAACCTTCTCTAGCGCTGCTATGTCCTTTTTGTAGCCTGGAGACCAAAACTGCACACAGTGCACCAGGCCTCACCAGTGCGTTGTAAAGCTTGAGCAGAACATCCTTGGACTTGTACTCCACACATCAGGGTTCTATATAACCCGGCATTCTGTTAGCCTTCTTAATGGCTTCTGAACATGCCCAGGCAGCTGATAGTGTTGAGTCCTCTACGACAGGGGTCCCCAACTCCAGTCCTGGAGGATCAAAGTGGCTGCAGGTTTTCAGTCTAACCCTTTTCTTAATGAGTGACCTGTTTTTGCTGGTAATTAACTTTCTTAACTGGCTGCCATACAATAATGAGATATAAAATGAGCCAAAACATGACCAGCAAACTGTGTACATCATACAATATATGAAAATAATGAAAGATGAAGGTCTAAGAATGTCAATCTGCTCAGGTCCCCAAAACATTTGAACAGATCTCTTAGAAAAGAGAAAATCAACAATTTCAGAAATATCTGGTATTGCACAGACAGAGCAGTAATAAGCCATGGAATTAAAGAACGGGTTCAATTAACAACAAGACTCGGCACCTAATTAATCAACTTGTTGGAGTGAAATTAGACATTGAGTCCCTGACTGAGTTGGTCTTCTCTTGGCTCACTCACTTCACATTTCATTTCTGTTTGTTTGCCATTTAAGGAAAGAAATGAAGCAATTCAGAGGAATGATGAAGAAATTCAGGGGAACAAATCTTAAAAATGCAAGTCAATTAAAATGAATTCAAAAGAAGCTAATTACATTACATTACATTTCACCTGCCACAAGTCTGCCCAAGCATGTACAGTATGTTGTCCAAATCCTCCTGTAGTGATTCAATGGATTCCAGAGTATCTGCCAGTCAATCTAGCTTGGTATCACCTGCAAAAATTAACCAGCTTTTATATTTATATTACTATCATTTCATATTTACAATATATTCAAATTATTATTCTGATCCCAATCATTCATATGCAGTATATAAGAAACAGTTTAATAACATTCTTTACCTTTGGCAACAGTTTAACTAAGGATTCAAGAAATGCTTTAGCCTGTTAAAGTCACCTTTGTCACTAAAATATCTTAATGGATTTCAGTCTTTACCTCAAGTACCTGAAGGCCCACACTGAATGTGTGTAAATATTTGTAGAGTGGACATGTCTACTAAAGAGTGAATGTTAGATTAGATTGGGCTGTGATACCAAAATGTTGGTCTATAAACAACAAAGCCAGATGCGTAAGTAACAATTCACAAGGATGCAAAATGGCAGGTAATCAGAGGGAACATTAAAACATCATAAAAATTGTGACAGGAACAGACCATTCAGCCCAACAATCTTGTCCATCCTATTCACCTAGATTGTTGAAAATAACATCAAGTGGAGACTTGAAGGTCCCAAAAGTCCACTGTTAAATCATATTCATGTTTTATGTCATCTTCATTCATTTTTTTTCTTTTCTATGTATTAATTTTATGTATGTTTATTGATAGTGTGTTAATGTTTTGTGATATAATAAGTCACAAGACAAATATAAAGGTTTGGGGATTAGCCCCTGTGGACTGGGACCCGGACACAAGCAGACGGACAACATAGTTCCACCACACACCGTTTATTTACAAGTAATATACAATTAGAACCCCAGTGCCTCTTGCACCGATTCCCCAAAGTCCAGGCCACACTCTCAGTCACTGTGCCTCTCTCTTGACCGCCTCCCGTCCTCTCGCCAGCTCTGTCCTCTTCCACCCGACATCCACTAATGACTGGAGGGAGGCGGCCCCTTAAGTAGGAACCCGGATGGGCTCCAGCTGCTTCCCGGCACTCCCCCTTGGACACACCCTTGTGTGGCGGAAGTGCCGGCTGTGCACCCGGAAGCCGTCCGGGTGTCTCCTGTCTTCTTTCCCCCAGCACTTCCTGGTGTGACGGAAGTGCTGGGCTTCCTGGCAGTGGCCACAGGTCCCTACAGGGCTGCCAGCCTATATAATAAGTCATTTTTTATAAGAAAGTAAGGCATTCGTCGTATAGTCTCAGCGGACCCATGTCCATTTACTGATACTACTGCATTTCTAGCAAATTTCAATGAATCATCATTCCATTGCTCCCTTTTAAAGGGTGAAGGCGTAAATTTAAATTGGGACGTTAAATCACTAATAGGGTCTGGGGTTACCTCAAGGGGCGGAGATTTGGGCTCTGGAGGAAGTGACGTCATCATGGTGGAGCTGGAAGTGATGTCATCAGCAGGAGCTGGACAGTGGCATTATCATGGTGGAGCCGGAAAGTGACTTCACCCGCAGGAGCCAGAAGTGATGTCATCATGGTGGGGTCTGGAGTGTATGGTGAACCGTTTGAAATATGGGTTGTTGTGGGTATGAAATGATTATTTTTCTTCTTTAGTTCTGCAGGGTCAGAAAGAGAGGCATTAGCACCATCATACCACCCCCCATCTTGTAGCCATTCACTCACCTCAGGACCTGTTGATTGCCTCCTACTTGCACGTGTGTGACAATTTCAATGTTTGTTGATGTTCCAAGTATATTGTGGATGGCTTCCCCAGGAGATGGGGCCACCTGCCAATCCCTCCTATTAATTCAGAACGGTCTCCATAGTCCCTGGTGGTTCATTTAAATGCGCTTAGGAGTGTTTGGTGAGTTATTGTGATTTTCCTGTGACTTTGTTCATTCAGATTGCCTTGTGTTTTTCTTCTAACTAGTTTCACAATCAGTAAAGTCATTTTACTGTAAACTGATCTTTGTTTAATTAGACTTTATTTCTTTCACTTATTCTGCATTTTGAAAAGAGCAATAGTGTGAGACTTACATTCATAAGAAATGTAGAAATATTCATATTTTTAAGAGTTTTAAGTAACTCTCTTTTACCATTTTCCATTTAATTCCACCATTTTTCTGTGCAGATTGCTCTCTTAATGGAATTTTAATAATGACAATAAGTGACATGCTGATTAGACACGACAAATGACACTGAATGCTGAAAGGCTGCAGTTACTTCCGGATCAGACCCACTAGCACACTAAGGAATATATAATGTAGGTGAAAATTGAATATTTTAGTAATTGTTTGTGAATTATCATTTACAATTTTAAAAGAATGAAACAACTTTCTAAAAGTAAGCAATTGTAATTACATTCTCAAGGACAAAACTCATCCTGGAAATTCTTTTGTTTGAGCTCCTCCCGTGAGGAAGACACTTTAGGTCAATCTGTGTACACACAAACAGACTAAAAAATAGCTTTTTCCCATCTGCCATAAACTTTCTGAACTCTGAATCTCCTCAGTCTGAGATCATTTTAATTAAATATGTGCAATAAGCTGTATTGGTAATTTGCAATATACTAATGTATTACAATATAGAATATGTAATGTACTATTCATTAACAGGTGCAATAACAATTTATGCTGCTGTACTTTGAGCAATAATAATTTGCTCTGGTTACTTGATCACTTAAAACTGTACAGTAATCCCTCCTCGATCGGGGGTTGCGTTCCAGAACCCCGCGATAGATGAAAATCCGCGAAGTAGAAACCATACTGTATGTTTGTATAGTTATTTTTATATATTTTAAGCCCTTATAAACTCTCCCACACTGTTAACATTATTAGAGCCCTCTAGACATGAAATAACACCCTTTAGTCAAAAGTTTAAACTGTGCTCCATGACAAGACAGAGATGACAGTTCTTTCTCACAAATAAAAGAATGCAAACATATCTTCTCTTCAAAGGAATGCGTGTCAGGAGCACAGAATATCAGAGAGAGAGAGAGAGCACGAGAGAAAAGCAAACAATCAAAAAATCAATAGGTGCTTTTGGGCTTTTAAGTATGCCGAAGCTCCGCGATAAAGTGCCATTTTTTAGAGGAGCATCCGTGTCCTCTAGGCAAACAGCCTCTGCGCAAACAGCCCCTGTGCTCACATCCCCTCCGTCAGGCAGAGAGAGTGAGAGAGACAGAGAAAAGCAAACAATCAAACACTGCGCGGGAAGCATATTGTATATCATTGAGGAGTTTTATTTAATATGTAATACATGCTCTGATTGGGTAGCTTCTAAGCCATCCACCAATAGCGTCCCTTGTATATAATCTACTGGGCAAACAAACTAAGGAAGCATGTACCATAAATTAAAAGACCCATTGTCCGCAGAAAGCGGCGAACCAGTGAAAAATCTGTGATATATATTTAGATATGCTTACATTTATTTATTTATTTTTTTTTTTTATTCATTTTATGACAATCCATACAAAGCAATCAAGTTTTTACAAAGAGAAAAATTAAGTTAAGAACAGATCGATCCCCACCCCTGAGAGAGAGAGCAAGCCAAACGTTAAATTTAAGGCTTGTAAACATACTTAAATTAATAAATTCTCTGTGTTTTATGAACTTATTTTAAAATATTACTGATTAGATCCTGCCATGTTTTGAAAAAAGTCTGTACGGATCCTCTAACTGAGTATTTCATTTTTTCCAACTTCAAATAATATAACACATCGGTTTCCCACTGACTTAAAAGAGGAGAGTTTGGGTTCTTCCAGTTTATCAGAATACGTCTGCGTGCCAACAGTGTAGTGAATGCAATCACAATTTGTTTGTCTTTCTCCACTTTAAGCCCATCTGGAAGAACACCAAACACAGCTGTTAATGGGTTAGGAGGGATTGTGAGTCCAAGACTGTCTGAAAGGTAATTAAAAATGTTTGTCCAGAATGATGTTAATTTGGTGCAGGCCCAAAACATGTGACTCAGTGAGGCTGGGACTTGGTTGCAACGTTCGCAGGTTGGATCATGCCCTGGAAACATTTTGGAGAGTTTTATTTGAGACAGATGTGCTCGATATATAATTTTGAGTTGTATAATTGTATGCTTTGCGCATATGGAGCTCGAGTGAATTCTGTGCATTGCTACTTTCCACTCCTTTTCTGATATATTAATTGAGAGATCTTTTTCCCAGTGTCCTCTTGGATCTTTGAAGGGGAGGGACTGTAAAATGATTTTATATATTGTAGAGATGGAGTCTAAGTCCTTGAGATTGAGCAATATCTTTTCCAGCATGGATGAGGGTGCGAGATGAGGAAAATCTGGAAGGTTTTGTTTAACAAAGTTTCTGATTTGAAGATAGTGAAAGAAATGTGTAGCTGGAATGTTAAATTTGGAATGTAATTGTTCATAGGATGCAAAGACGTTGTCTATATAAAGATCTCTAAGCAAGTTAATTCCAAATTTTTTCCAGTATTAAAAACTGCATATGTTTGTGAAGGTTGAAAGAGGTGGTTCACTTGCAGAGGTGCCTCAGATAGAAGCTTCTCCGTCTTAAAATGCTTTCTACATTGGTTCCAGATTCTAACTGAGTGGAGCACAATTGGGTTATTAGTGTATTGCTGATAACGTGTGTTTATTGGAGCACAAAGCAAGGAATACAAAGAAGTACTGCAGGATTTTACTTCTATTGCGGTCCAAGCCTGTGTATGTTCTTCTATTTGTGTCCAGGTTCTTATTGCCTGTATATTTGCTGCCCAGTAATAAAACTGGAAGTTAGGTAGAGCCATGCCACCTTCTGCCTTTTGTCTTTGTAAGGTCGCTCTTTTGATGCGTGGATGTTTTGAATTCCAAATAAATGAGGTTATTGTCAAATCTAATTGCCTAAAAAATGATTTATTAATGTATATTGGGATGTTTTGAAATAAAAAAGGAGTTTAGGAAGAATATTCATCTTAGCAATGGAGTGAAGCCGCGAAAATAGAAGCGCAATATAGCGAGGGATCACTGTATACAACACATTTGGAATTATTTGACTTTTTTTTAAATGCACCATTGGGCTGTCACAAAAAGTAATTTCATTGTGTTACGCAATGACAATAAAGTGCTTGAACTTGAACTTACCTCACACCCAGAATTTTAAGAACGTAATCTCTGATAGGAATTTCTTGCTGTGGCCATTTGTGATGTTTGTTAATGGTCACTAAACAAACTTTCTGGACCGTCTCCTTTAGTCTGTGCCATTCTTGCACAGGTAACCCTTCTCCATTTCTCACGTCACGTGGGTGATGGTGGTGAGTGGTTGAGCATTCGGAGATTTGTGTGACATTGGAGGTTTGTAGTTGATGCAACAGAGTGAATACTCCAACCAGTACGTCGAACCATCTGACATTGGGGACCCTTACTGTACAGCAAGTTGCCTAGGATCCTTTTAAACAACTGGTGCCACTTAAAAGAAGTGATAGGAGTTTTGCCAGCCATGACCAAAGAGGGACAGTTTATGACTTAATCACCTATATATCCTTTCTTTCTTGTTTGTTTGAAACCAGATTTGTGCATCAGTTCAAAGCAGAGAAAATGTTAACCATGGGCTAGACTTGGGGTTTGTGCCTGAGCTGTTTCATTGGTGAGTCAGTGCATACGGAGCAATACTATATGGGGGGTGCACGCTTCAAGTTCTCACTCTTTGTCATTTTCCATCCTGAGAAGAGAAGATGCCATGCTGCCTGTTTCTGCCTCTCCTTTCAAAGGCCATGCAAATGCTACGACCAAGCTGGACCAGAAAACAATCAACAGAGAGCCACCTGGTAGTCTATTATTAGGTTGTATTATGTTTTGGGCATATTATACATAATACATGATGGATATATGTGTAACTTTCTCTTCTGCTGTTCTGGTACTCTTTCTAGTTGCCTTCAGTTATAAAATGTAAAAGAGAGAGTAGGGAGTGTTGAATGACATTACCTGACAGTATGCCTCTGAGTATGGGATTTGGGGTATTTTTTATCATCTATGACAGTGGTTCTAAAACTGTGGGACGGGCCCCCTTAGGGTGGAGCGAAGTAACAAAAGGGGGGCGTGAAGATGTTAAAAAAAGAAAACAAGAAACAAAAATATGAAAAATACATCTATTGAAACCAAAACAAATTAGCTTAAACTACATTCTGATACCAAAAAAATAAATATAGATTTAGATTAATGTTGATAAAAGTTAAGTAGGTATATAGAGGGGACTGGGCAGTCTAATGGTCTGGAATTAAAAGGAAAAAGATCAAGAGATTTAAGAACTTAAATCTATGGCAAAATATGAATACTTCTCAATTTCTTATAAGTGTCAATCTCACACTAAGGGCCGATTTATAATTCACGCTCAGAACGCCCGCATCATGGCTGCTACGCGTTCCCAGCGTTCATTTCACACGTCCTCTGAGCAGGTCCTCAGAAATTAACGCGACGCGTGTGCGAGTTGCAGTACCAGCAAAAAGTCGGGGGCCGCAGTGTGCTAAAAGTCAGAACGTGACGTCAGAGTCTCTGTTTACTATCTACATGTGACAGCAAGCCTCTATGGAGATCCTTCGGGGATCGATGTGCGCGCTTTGCTGTTTGATGAATAGTTCAAAGTGGTGAAACAAAATGCTGACATGCAGATGCATTCATGGTGCTTTTATATTCAAGCGTTGCATATTCCCGATCGTAATGACACGATACATTTTAAAAGTCTCACATACCATCTTTTGTGCAGTCTATTTTTTTTTTTTTTTACTTTACATGCTGTCAGGTCCAAGAAGCTCTTGGCGATTAAAAATTGGGATGACGTTTACGATGGTCAGCTTTAATAATAATGTAAACTACAAGGTTAAAGTGGACATTTCAAGATTAAAGCCGAAATTTCCACTTTAATCACAAAATACACGTTTTCACCGTGTCCTTAATTTTTTTCTCAGTGGCTCAAATACAGCGCTATACATTATGTTGCCGATGTGAAGTTGAAAAAAAAAATAGACAGCACAAAAGATGGTATGTGAGACTTTTAAAATGTATCGTGTCATTACGATCGGGAATATGCAACGCTTGAATATAAAAGCACCACGAATGCATCTGTATGTCGGTATTTTGCTTCACCATATCGAAGCATCCATCCCGTAGGATCGACAGAGGCTTTCTGTCACATGTAGATAGTACCCGAACGTAATGACACGATACATTTTAAAAGTCTCACATACCATCTTTTGTGTAGTCTTTTTAATTTTTTTATTTTTGCAACTTAACAACAGCAACATAATGTATAGCTTTATACAGTATTTGAACCACTGAGAAAAAAATAAAGGACACGGAGAAAACGTGTATTTTGTGATTAATGTGGAAATTTTGGCTTTAATCTCGAAATGTCCACTTTAACCTCGTAGTTTACTTTATCATTAATGCAGACCATCGTAAACGTCATCCCAGTTTTTAATCGCTACAAGCTTCTTGGACCTGACAGCAGCGGAAAGCAGCTGAACAAATTAAATGTATGATATTCCAACTCTCTGCACATTTAGAATCTTTAGATTTATACTTGATCTCACTTTCATGATGAAATGCATTAAAGTGTGTATATTACATTTTACATATAATTTTTTTTAAATAATGAATACTGTTAATTACACACATGGGGGTGTCACAGTGGTGGAGCGATAGCACTGCTGTCTCACAGGAAGTTATGTTGCTGGTATTTCCTGCTTGTATTCCACACTGTGCTCCGGTTTCCTTCCAAAGATATGCAGATTTGGGGATTTGGTGCCGCTAAAATGATGCTAGTGTATATGTGTGCTTGTGTTCACCTTGCGATGAGCTGAGGCCTCGTCAAGGGACTGTTTCTCACTCGTGCCCAATGCTTGCTGGAATGGACACATCACTGGATTGATGGATTTAATCAATAAACATCCTTTTCAGAGATATTGCGGTAAGGTGTCATCAGAATTTAATAGGTGTTCTAGGCAATTCACAACAAAGAGAAGCCAAACATATTCTCACCGTGATAATATCTCTCACTGCCACCTGGTGGATTCCTCCAGATTTACGTAAAGTACACGCGCAAGTATGAACACTACAACGCTTGCGTAGCAGGAGCGTCCGCTGCAGCATCCGTCACGTCGCGTGAAGTATAACTCCGGCATAATACTCTACTCTAAATGCAGAATATCAATTCCATCTGAGAAGGAGAAAGTCTTCAGAAAAGAGTTAATTTTTAATTGAAACCTTGAATATACAGAAATGCGTACTGCTTTCTTAACACTAGAATTACCAGAGCCTATGAGAAAGCTCGTAAATCCGGCCCACCTTAAATCCATTCTCACCTCTTCGTCAGCGTCATTTGTCCTGTAAATGTGTCGATATGCAGCAAGCAGCCTGGTATCCCATCCCCCCGCCCACCGCTGCAGTTCATTTCGCAAAGAAGTATGTCAGTGCTCAATGTTTATCTTTGAGTGAAGTGCTAGAGCTTTATAGGGTAAAACAGTACAGCATCATTACTCATGTGAGTTCTGTGTCAACAACAATCTATGTCAAACGTAGTTAACACAGAAACATTTTTCATGTTTTAGTAATAATTGAAAAAATGTACACATGAAATGTATAATGTGTGAAGCCTGAAATACAAACATGAAATAAACATTTTCACAAAAGGTACAAGTACCTGTATAACAAAGCACATTTGTTCTGTTATACTTGTATCTTTTGTGAAAGTGCTTATTTTATATTTGGACTTCAGTCTTCACACATTATACACTTCATGTCTACATTTTTTTCGTTAGTACTAAAACATGGAAAAAGTTTGTCTTTTAGGTATGTGTTCAACATTTCTGTCATCCTACACTTACACAGATCTTTTTGGACACAGAACACACGTGAAATACATGTGTTCCGAATAACTATATTTTTTAGCATAGGTACTTGACTCACTGATAAACAAGGCTTCATTTGGGAGAGGTTTTTGCAGTTTCTCCAGCGGTGGGGGTGGGGGGGGGTATATGGGTGGTATAGCAGGCTGCTTGCTGCTTGGGATTATCGACACATTTACAAGAAAAAAGACGCTGAATGGAGACATGTGAGTGGATTTAAGGTGGGCCGGATTTATGAGTTTTCTTGTAAGCTTTGGTAATTCTATTTTTTTTTTATTCATTTTATGACAATCCATACAAAACAATCAAGTTTTTACAAAAAGAAAAATTGAGTTAAGAACAAATCGATCCCCACCCCTGAGAGAGAGCAAGCCAAACGGTGTAAAATTTAAGGCTTGTAAACGTACCTAAATGAATAAATTCTCTGTGCTTCACGACCTTATTTTGAAATGTTACTGATTAGATCCTGCCATGTTTCGAAAAAAGTCTGTACGGATCCTCTAACTGAGTATTTCATTTTTTCCAATTTCAAATAGTATAACACATCGGTTTCCCACTGACTTAAAAGAGGAGAGTTTGGGTTCTTCCAGTTTATCAGAATGAGTCTGCGTGCCAACAGTGTAGTGAATGCAATCACAGTTTGTTTGTCTTTCTCCACTTTAAGCCCCTCTGGAAGAACACCAAACACAGCTGTTAATGGGTTAGGAGGGATTGTGAGTCCAAGGCTGTCTGAAAGGTAAGTAAAAATTTTTGTCCAGAATGATGTTAATTTGGTGCAGGCCCAGAACATGTGACCCAGTGAGGCTGGGGCTTGGTTGCAACGTTCGCAGGTTGGATCATGCCCTGGAAACATTTTGGAGAGTTTTAGTCGAGACAGATGTGCTCGATATATAATTTTGAGTTGTATAATTGTATGCTTTGCATATGGAGCTTGAGTGAATTCTCTGCATTGCTACTTTCCACTCCTTTCCTGATATATTAATTGAGAGATCTTTTTCCCAGTGTCCTCTTGGATCTTTGAAAGGGAGGGATTGTAAAATGATTTTATATATTGTAGAGATGGAGTCTAAGTCCTTGAGATTGAGCAATATTTTTTCCAGCATGGATGAGGGTGCAAGATGAGGAAAATCTGGAAGATTCTGTTTAACAAAGTTCCTGATTTGAAGATAGTGAAAGAAATGTGTAGCTGGAATGTTAAGTTTGGAATGTAATTGTTCATAGGATGCAAAGACGTTGTCTATATAAAGATCTCTAAGCAAGTAAATTCCAAATTTGTTCCAGATATTAAAAACTGCATAAAACTGCAACAAGCTTTGGTAATTCTAGTGTTAAATGAGATGATGACAATGCCATTACATGCACACAGATAGCAGATCACATGACAGCACTGTTGCTAAGAACAATATGGAGTCTACAGCAATGAAAATCACAAAAATGGTGCATCACCAAAACAACATGAAATTTAGAAAACACACCAATTTTGTACAAACCTTTTGAAAATTAGAAATCTTGCAAAAATAACAAATGTGCTGATTTGTATCGCTCTGGACTCACAATACAAAGCATCACAGTTCATAGATTTACACTGTGGTAACTGTCTGTGGTCAGCTGCAAACCTGCAACGTGCAACTCCATAGCAGTCTCCTTGCAGTCAGTGCATTTACATGCACACGCAGAACTGGGTTCAGATAACTAACCCAGTTAAGGCAGAAACCTGGCTTCTTAGAAATCCGCCTTTACATGTGCAAGTAAACTTCTGGGCGTCATTAAGCTGAGCTAAAAAGAGTTAAATATCATCTTTTGCCACCATGAGCCTGAAATTTTATAAATAAGTTTAGTCAAATTGATGCTTTATTTGTAGGTTTCTTTTACCGGATTCCACACAGCACACTCTTCTCTGCTTGGCTGTGTGACTGAGTCCAGTAAAGGACCTGCTACGGTGCTGCTGGAATAATAATAACATGGGTATTTTTACTTCAATAAGATATGCATTACTCATTAGCTTAAAAAGTAATCAAGACTATGTAACACATTACTTTTAACGTGTTGCTCTACTATTCTTGAGATTATGTTGCTGAGTTTAGCACTGTATGTTCAGCTCATCAACATTAATGATTTCTGAAATACTGAGACAGATTATTTAAGGCAGGAGAAGGAATAATGAAGGAAATTTCTTGAACATTCACCTTTGGAAATATGTTTTGTGGATGTTTCAACTCATGGCTGCTGAAACTGTGGGTGAAGGAAGTGCATGCACAGTCTGATAGAGTGCAACGGACATGTGCAGACTACATAATCCTCAACAGTAACTCAGTTAAGGGTTTACATGGCCACATAATCGATTCTACCTCTGGCATCAAAGGCTTCTCAGAGGCCAATAACTCAATTTCTCTATCAGGAGAAAGGGTTTACGTGGCATTTCAGAAATCAGACATCTGTGAATATTCAGGTTATTGAGGCGTAACATGCCAAGTGTGAGCTAAATGAAGAACTCTTTTAGTCAACTGTGCAAAGACCACTTCTGAACACTTCAAGTGGAGCACTTCCTGGTAATGTCAGCTGACTTCTTTCTGCCAATGACACTCCAACCATTTCAGAGTGGAAATCCCTTTCTTGTCACCAAGTGTATTGCTTTGCAGTAACACCACAAAGCATCTCAGTAGTGAATTGCTGTGGACCCGCGCCATGAAGCAACTCAGTTTGAAGGTGTCTGGTGGTCATTTGTGAACCCACAACATTTGGCACAGAAGCGTGAGCTAAGAACTCCTTTAGTCAGCAGCACAGAGACTATTTCTGAACACTGTTAGTGGAGAGATTCCAGGTGACATCAGTTGAGCATTCTTTGTCAGCTCCCACCTTTTCTGTTCAATGTTGCCAATGCACTCCACCCATCCACAGTGAAAATCTTCTCTTCAGGTCAGTTCCGGTCAGGTTGGGGAGCATACACTGGTACAGCACACTGCCACACCCAACACACGACAAAACAGCTTGGGATCCTGGTTGGCAACCCCCAGGAGCAGACATGTGGTCCAGTCCTACCCCCCAGAAATTACCCTCTATCTGGCAAAGCCAGGTGTTATGTGGGTGTCCCCTTGGCCTGGTCCAGCCACTCAGGTCCTCAACAATGAGGAAGTCCAGTCTTCATCTCAGATCACTGGATGGCATCCATGTCTCACAACCATATAGCAAAACAGGAAGCACCAGGACACTAAAGACTTGGGCCTTTGTCATTTTGCAAAGATACCGGGAGCACCACACACCCCTCTTAGTTTGAAAATCTGTACTGTGGTGAAGTGCCAGTGGTCAGTCACAAACCCGTTACATATGGCTTCTTTAGTCAGCCATGCAGACCCCCATTTCTGAACATTGTAAGTGGAGCGCTTCCTAGTGACATCAGCTGAGCTTTCTCTGTCAACTTCCACCTTTTCTGCACAATCTCACCACTACACTCCACCCAGTCTATAGTGCAAATCCTATCCTTGTTGCCAAGTTATTTCCTGTGGACACACACCACGAAGCATCTCAATTGAAATGATCTGGACTATGGTGAACTGCTGGTGGTCAGTCGCAAACCCATAACATCTGCCTCAGAAGAGGTCTCCTAGCAGTGTGAGGTAAATGGAGAGCTCCTTCAGAGGACTGCGCAGTGAGTAGAGAACTTCCTGATAATGTCAACTGAGCTCTCTCTGTCAGTCCCAAATTTTTCTGTGCAACTAAAATATTAAAATGTCTGACAGCCTTGAAGTTTCGCTGCTACAGGACTGTTGACAGAGAACACTGGAGTCCAGGAATTACCATAGAAAGAGAGTGGGAGAGAGAAAAAGCAGGAAAAACGGGAACCTTTATGTAGAGCTTTGAAGGTGGGCAAGTTGGGAAGCCATTTCATGTAGTCAAGACACTGCAGTGAATTTCTGTTTAACCAAACTCGGTGAGGCAAAGAGGCTTTATTAGATTTCCATACATTTGTTGAATACTTTGCAATCCCCTTATAGTCACCTCTCATATGCATTTTACAATAACAGGTCTTATTTTTATAAATTTTGCCCATTCCTGCACCAGGCTGGCATGAATCTTGCTGATGCTCCTTACCAGTTTACATATACTATGTGAGTAAAAGTACTCTGGGGTGGTATTTGCCAAGATAGGTGCAGTATAAAATCAACCAAGTCCTTCTCAGTGACATCTGATGTTGCAATCTGCTTCAAATTCTGTTTTGTCTCCTCACACAGGTGAGCCGCCATGGCTGATTCATTCAATGCAGCGATCTCACAAAGATTCCTATTGTTATGTTTTTTTTTTCTCTCTCTCAGCTAACTGATACTTTTTTTCATTCTTAATTACAATAAGTGTGTTTTGTAGCCCCTGAAAGGTTCCTGGATTGGTTCCAGATGAACTCACTTTGGTAACAAGACTGGGCGGTGGCCACAGAGCAACTGGGATTCTTTTGATGTGCATTCACAATAAAAGGAAGGGGAGAGAAAAGGAGGAACAAAAGAATGCAAAACCAAAAGAGGGGCTCTGGTGTGAATCCTAGCAGAGCTGCATGCTGAACACAAGCCTGTGTGTGTTATGAGTTCACAAAGGAAAGAGAGTGAGTGCCCAAGGGCGGGACCAGGGAAAAGACGCACTAAAGGAGGGCACCATTAACCGGCGAAATAAACAAGAAACAAACGGTCAAAACCACGTTGCTAACTCAAAATGGAAATCAAAACTTCAGCATAAATGTCCTGAAACTAACCCGCGTCTGCTGATTAAGGGCGTCTGGTGATGCCACCTCTGTGTGGTATCAAATCTCAGTCCAGACTCTTTTCATGTGTAACTCCTAGTGGGTGGAACGAGTTGCCCACCTCCATTCATAACTCTGACACTCTCAATGTGTTCAAGAAGCATTTGAAGACTCTCTTGTCTGCAGAATTCCTCTCTTAATGATAGGTTTAGTAATCCTGGGAATTGTAACTCGCTTATATTTTGTTTTGAGCTTTTCACTTGAGGAAATCAATTTTGTACCCTTGTTCGGTAAAACTTGTTCCCAAATAGTCCCCTAGACTGATGTTACTCGATTATATTGACCTCTTTTGTAAATATCTTTTGGATAAAAGTGTTTACTCAGCAAATAAATGTAAATGAGTAATGGGTGTCTCCATCATTTATAGGCAAAGCATAGTGACATAACGTGTCATGTTGCTTTCTCGTCACCATGCCTGACTCATACCTTGGCTGAAGTAACAACACCTTGCAGTGTCGCAGTCTTGCATGCTACGCCTTGGTGCCCCACTGTTTCGGTATAAGTGGATTCAGTTACAGGATGGATGGATATTCATGTGCTGTCCTTTAGTCTCACTACCATTTAGTTTGCACATGTCTTCTATAGGGTGGCAGGAGATCTGCAATGTTAGGAAAAATGAAATGAGAGTCTGAGGAGCTGAAATAATCTACTTACACCAAGTCAGCATCACAGGTGTCCAGAGACTATGCTGGTCAGATTTCAATTGTCAAAGCATCAATAGAATATTTTAGTTTTTATTTACTTACTAAGGGGCTTCGCCCCCTGCTCGCCAACCCCTTTCCTCCCCGCCTGTGGCTGCCTCCTTGAAACCCTTCTTAAAAGGTGATACAATGGGAAACAAATACATTTTTTTAACTCCTCTTTGCTTGAGCAGCTGCCGGCGTGCTGCTGCTGCCCCCATGTGTGATCTGCAATCTGCAATATCCCATAGACCAACCCCCCTGCCAGTGGTAGGCGCTGTTGTGAAGAGGGGGGCTGATCAGTCCTCCAAAACCCCTCTTAAGCAGTGATACAATGGGAAACAAATACAGTGTTGTTTAAACCTCCTCTTTGCTCGAGAAGCTATTAGCTTGCTGCTGCTGCATGCCACGTGATCTATATTTCGTGCAGAGCTATGAATGTTTATAAGCCTGTACAGCACCTGAATATTCGATCTCTTTTGCTGTTCCATTCTTACCCCTGAGTAATATTTTCAGATTGTTTGCGCTACTGCAATTTTGACTCTCATTTTTGGAGACTTTCAAATTTTCCTACTTGCATTATCTCTAACCTGCTCTGCATGTGTATCATGGGAATTGCGTCTGAAGGTATGACATGACTTGTCCATCTCGTGGGAAGTGAAAGTGTCTCTGTCTCTCTTCAAAAGATCACGTCTCGTCTCTGGGAAAAAGTCTCGTCTCATCGCAAGTTTATTTTTTATAATAGAGAGATTTTTTTGTCTGCGGTGGGCTGGCGCCCTGCCCTGGATTTGTTTCCTGCCTTGCACCCTGTGTTGGCTGGGATTGGCTCCAGCAGACCCCCATGACCCTGTAGTTAGGATATAACGGGCTGGATAATGGATGGATGGAGATTTTTTTGTTTTTAATAAATATGCTATATTTCTAAAATCTTGTTTTCATTTTCTTATTCTAGTTTTTGAGCATTGTTTGATGAGGAAAAGAATAAACTTAAATGATTTTAGTACACATATTTGTATAGGGGTCACCTTCAAGTCTCTGATAAAGTAAGCAATGCCACTAGGGGACTAGAGGGGGCTCAGTGACTAACTATTTTATCTTTCCGTGCACAGCTCTGAAGGACCACAGCCAGAAGACGCCTGACACACCACTGTAAAGCTTCTTAGCCCTGCCCCTTCCAGGACTGGGTGCATACAGGCAGTGGCCCAACAGAATTTAGGGTCTTCTTTTGATCCAAGTGCAAGAGAGAGAGAGGAGTGGGACCTCTTTAACATTAGAATACTTTTGATTGTAAGTGTAAGATGTTCATCTTTTTCTTTTATGTAATTGGGTTTTACTGTGTCTGTACCCCAACATTCGAACTTGTGCTCGATTATCATTTCACTATATAACCATATACTGTATATGTATATATGTATATATATGTATATATATATATTGTGAACGATAGGGGGCGCTCTCGCTCCCTTGAACCCCTGTCCACGACTCCAGACACCAGGTAAAAGTCCTCAAGTTGACTTTATTTTTATGCCACAGTGTGCAAAGCACACTCTCCTCCACAATACTCATTAAATAACCAATAATACACAATAAATCAATCCTCCAGCTACCAGACGTGTTGCCACCCTTCCACTCAGCTCAGCTCGCCGTCTGGGAGCTCCTTTTATACTCCCTGACCCGGAGGTGTTTCTGCCCAACAGTCCACAAGTCTTTATTCCTTCCGGGTCAGGGTAAATAGTCCTTTTCTTCAACCCGGAAGTCCGTCGCTCTTCCTATGACGAACCTCCAGGTCACAGGGCACGAAGAAGCCCTCGGTCCTCCCTGCAGCTCTCTCCTGTGGCCCCCAAGGCATCCAGCAGGGCTTTGCACAAAAACTCCATTGTCCATGATGCCCTGCTGGTCTTCTGGGGACCTCCATGCTGCAACGAGGGCTCCACCTTGCGGCTTGGGGGTAGTGGCCGGGATAAATGGCCGGCCATCCTTCACAATATATATATATATATATATATATGTGTGTGTGTGTGTGTTGGGACCGAGGAAGATGGATAACAGAACAGCTACTTTAAACATGATATACAGTAGATTAGTTCAGCGAATAGTCATATTAATTTACAAAACAAAACTATATGAACAATATATAATATATGTATTAACAAAATGAATTAATTCAAATAGTATTGTAACAACCAGTGTAATAAGAAAATACAACTCAGAGGTGTGGAACTTTCTACATTTTACTTGGAGTCTTCATTCTGTAACAAATGGTGCCCAGTCTTGTACTCCAGTATCTCGGTTACAGAGCACGCAAAAAACAAAATAATATAAGAAAGCTTTCCCTACCAATCAGTTGATCTCCTGCCACTTACATTCTTTTTCTTGATACCAAAAACACTCCTGCTTATTGTCTCCTGACTCCCTACTCAAAACATCCTTCCGCCACACCTTCCTTTTTCTCCTAACTTCTCCTGTCACTCATCTCCTAAGAGGCGTGTCAGCCCTTTACAGAGCAGAAGCCCTTCAGCCAGTCCCATCACTTACAGCATTCATTCTACCCTTTCTGCTCCTGCACAGCGCATCACAAGCTGCCTACACGTCACAATATATTAACAAAACATAATATAACTGAATTTAAAAAGAAAATGACAATACAGAAGAGCACTAACATTAATACAGAATAACATTACTCTCAGTGGTTTCCATTTTCGACACTTTTTCAATTTTGTTGTCATCAAGCTTTATATCATCCTCTGTTGCTCTTCCTGCCTCTGTAAATTGAAGCAATACTTAAAGCACTTTTGCCATTTCATAAATGTTTAATAATTTTAGTTTTTGTAACAATTCCAACATCACAAGCATAACAATGTATAGATTAATCATAACAAAAGAGAAAAGCTATGAAATGCTATTAAAACTGAAGGTACGTAACTGACACTGTGATTATAAAATGCGGCCTGACACCTGGTGCTGGGGTAGAACACTACGAGCTCACACAAGGAAGAGTTGCTCCAATGTACAGAGTGGGATAAGTAACTTCACAAAACAAATTCAAAGAGTTGGGGAATTGCCCCGTATATTGCTGTGGTGCAATACTGCTGGTCAACGAGATGAAAACATCAAACATTCGACATCAAAAAATGGGTGATCGTCATTTTTATACAGTTTGAAAATGGCTACAGGAAATGATATAATATGGGAAGTGCTGTCATCAATGGGGGATGAAAGTAACGTCACTGAGGGAGGACTGGAAGTGACGGAATCATCTGGAACCAGAGGTGATGTCATTGGAGGATGACCGGAAGTGACATCATCTTTGGGAGCCGGAAGTGATGTCATCATTGGAGGACCGGAAGTGACATTGTGGATGAGGAAGTGGATGAGGAGCCATTTTATGAAGTACAGAATGTTGATGGTGAGTGATTATTTGTCTTCTTTAGTTCTGGAAAATTAGAGAGAGAGAGGCATCAATACTACAATACAACCCTTCATCTGGTAACAAATCGCTCACCTCTGGGCTTGTTGACTGTCTCCTAAGCGCGCGTGTGTGACAAGAGCATGCAGGGTACCACATGGCAGTAGTGGTACAGTAATAGGTAGGCGCTGGCGTGCATAATGGTTTTTTTTTTTGGCCCTGATGGTTAACTGACGGTTAAATGAATGGCAGATAATCAAGGTTTTACTGGATCTTAAATGATCAACTTTATTATACTGTTTAGAGGGTCTTACATTAGAAGAGATATCAGCCATTCTTTCTTTTACAGTACATACGGTATCTCCCTTTACAATGGATAACAGACAAAAATATCTAACATTATACTGTAAAATGAACCATTTCATCCATCCATTTTCCTAACCCCCTTATCCGGGGCAGGGTCGAGGGCCAGTTGTTTTTTACTTTCAGGGGTTAGCCTGCTGCCTGATCTTATAAAACACATTAATGTTTCTTTTCAACCAAATAGTGGGAGTTTGAACTCTGAAGGGCTACAGATGGAATGTGGGGTCTTGAAACAGAAAGGCCTATCAAAAGCAAAACTGGGCTGTCTACCACACGTATACAAAAGATGTCTGTGCTCAGAAAATACATACCAAGAGGCTGTTCATTATAAAGAGTACCGTATAAAGTATATAATATTTTATATCATACTACTGTATAATATATCATAGCATTATATAAAGATTGATTAAGTGGTATCAGTCTCTTTCAATGTTAACTTGACTTTGATAGTCTGCCACAAAATATAAAATCTTGTTGACCGACTGATTGATGTCCTGCTTCAGTACTTGTCATCCATGCATGTGTGTCAGAGGATCACCTTCTGAGCTCATCTGAGGTGAGTGATACCACAAAGGGTCAAGAAGGAGCACTGTAACAAGGTACCATCTCTTCTTTCACCTGTGAGAAGACACCCATTGAGGGCAACTGACTCCATCCCTTCTGGTCAGATCCCTATAAAAGTCTGGATACCCCAGAGAGAGTCGTCTCAATCTGGAACTGAACTGCAAAAGGGGACTGAGCTCCGGGAAAGGACTCTCTCTACCAAACTGTTAAGAGCCCAGAACCAGAGAAGGCTGCCATTTATTTATGCTTTATATGTTATTTTTGTGTCATTGAATGCCTGCCTTCGTTAATGATAATTAGTTTAGCATTAAACAGGGCAACCCAGCTGGCACCGTAAGTCTTCTTTGAAGTCCTTGAGTGTCCTTTCACCTACCCACGTACTATACAATAGGATGTTTTAATATTCATCTAGCCCAATTTAAATTTCTTCATGCTTTTTACTAAAGGCTCTATATATCATGTAAAGATTCATTAATAAAGATTTGCTAGAACACTGTTTCACAACCTTTTGTGACGTGGGCTTCCAACGACGGGTTATTGGTTGCCACTGTTGGCTATGCAAGTGGTCTGGCATTTTTATGTGCGCACATTTCACTAAGGGACCACCCTGGCTTTGACATTAGTCAGACATTAGGGATACCCCCGCTGCAAATAAACTTAAAAAGAAAAACTGTGTCGTGACTCGTGATACCATAAATGTTGGGAAGCACTGTACTAGAACATAAAATATATTAACATTTCTATAGAAGAACTGATTGAGATGTTGTCTGTTGTGTGTACTTCAATGATAAATCAAAGGTGTTATACTTCATATGTCCCGGTTTTTTCCTGTTTACATTGTCTTCAAATTTTCTATTTTTGATTATTTTGGGAAGAATGTTTTTTTTTCTACTTTTAGAATGGCTTTAAAGTATATCTATTACATTTTAAAGAATCAATAATTATGTTGTATCATTCTTATGCATGCTGAATAAACATGTACTGTAGGTCTACACTCACACTTGAGCTCTCAAGTCAGAGATTGCAAACAAATCTCATGAAAAACATTCATAACGAACAATAACTGCAGAAGGCAGTTTTTTTTTATTTGAAAATAAATATACACTTAAAGGTTTAAACATCTGTACTTAGGGTGTGGCCTGCCTGGGAGCTTATTATAAAGTTGCAGTTACTTTGAGCATAGCTTTCATACTTCAGTATCCATATCTGTGCCTTAAGGGATGGTCTTGGCTAACTCTGGCAAGCTGTGACTTTAAGAGACTTGAGGCGAGTGATTATTATTTATGTCAACATGGTTTCTTTCTTAGTTGATCAGCTCCCATCTCATGAACTTGTAGGGACAGGCAGGGAATAACTAGAAACATTTTAAAGGGTAAAACAACTTTTAAAAGCAGGAGATAAACACTGCATTTTGCATTATATGTTACTTCCTTCAGGACTGTGTGAAGCTGAATCAAGTTGAAGCTTATAGCCATTGGTTTAGTTCAGAATGAAGTTAAAATATTAACAAGTAAATGAAATCAAAACCTGAGGAACATCTGAAATATGGACTCATCCCCAAAGTCTGTTAATATCTTGCTGTTTGTCACACGGAGTCATGCCTCCTGCCTGCTGTTTGGAATTTGGCTCCAGCCGTGAAGTTGTCTATTACAAAGAAAGTGATGTATGCAAAGACATGGCCAAACATTGGACATCCATGCATAAATGACCAAGAACAAGAACATTTGGGCTAGGATAAACCAAAGAATCATAAAACATTGGCCAAGAAACAAAAATACAAAAAAAAAGTAAAAAGTAAGACATGCTTGCCAAAACAGTCAGAAAATACCCTGGAGTTCATTATAGGGCTGAGATTCCGAGTTGGGAGCTACACTCATTTTTTTCTGCCAAATATCAGACTAGCTTTAGGCTATTATATTTACCAACAGAGGGTGTCATTGGCCAAAACTGTCAAGTCCAAAGTGCCACACCACTTCTGCAGGTATATCTTGATTACGGCCATTTAAACCTACAAGTATTTTGCCCATTGCATTTTGGGATGTGGACCCATTGTTATGGTCCGCTGTGAGACAACAGCCAGTCTTTACTGTTTACCCCTTAGGAGAGGGACTCTTTTGGAATATCAGCCTATCAATACTATCTGTTGCTGGGCATATGGACCTGTCACCTTTCAAATGTGAGCTCCTTTGAGAAAACATAGCAGCACCAGAAAAGATCCAGAGAAGAGCAACTAGCCTGATTCCAGGGCTACAGGGGATGAGTTATGAAGAAAGATTTAAAAGAGCTGAGCCGATACAGTTTAAGCAAAAGCGGATTAAGAGGAGACATGATTGAAGTGTTTAAAATTATGAAGCGAATTAGTACAGTGGATTGAGACTGTTATTTTAAAATGAGTTCATCAAAAACACGGGGACACCGTTGGAAACTTGTTAAGGGTAAATTTCGCACAAACATTAGGAAGTTTTTCTTTACACAAAGAACGACAGACACTTGGAATAAGTGACCAAGTAGTGTGGTAGGCAGAAGAACTTTAAGGACTTTCAAAACTCGACTTGATGTTTTTTAAGAAGAATTAAGTGGATAGGACTGGCGGGCTTTGTTGGGCTTAATAACCTGTTCTCGTCTACAGTGTTCTAATGTTCTAAAACAGCAAAGTGCAAAAGTTCGCTGATGACACTGCTATTGTGGGCTGCATCCAGAGTGAGCGGGAGGAGTACAGGAAACTAATCAAAGACTTTGTTAAATGGTGCGACTCAAACCACTTACATCTTAACACCAGCAAGACCAAGGAGCTGGTGGTGGATTTTAGGAGGCCCAGGCCCCTCATGGACCCTGTGATCATCAGAGGTGACTGTGCAGAGGGTGCAGACCTATAAATATCTGGGAGTGCAGCTGGATGACAAATTGGACTGGACTGCCAATACTGATGCTCTGTGTAAGAAAGGTCAGAGCCGACTATACTTTCTTAGAAGTCCTTCAACATCTGCAATAAGATGCTGCAGATGTTGTACCAGACAATTGTGGCGAGTGCCCTCTTCTACGCGGTGGTGTGCTGGGGAGACAGCATAAAGATGAAGAACGCCTCACGCCTGGACAAACTTGTTAAGAAGGCAGGCTCTATTGTAGGAGTAAAGTTGGACAGTTTAACATCTTTAAGTTTAACTAACAGCCATCCCTTAATACTCTGCCCTTTTAGGTAAAGACTCATAATTTTCAACAACATTTGTGAGATATCAATACATCAGAATAGTGTGATTGTACCCATTTATAAGGAGAAGGGTGATCTTCAGGATTGTGGAAACTATAGGGGGATAAAGCCGATATCACACAAAATGAAAATTCTGGAAATGTTATACAGTAGAGAGAAAGCGTAGGGAAGAGACCACCATAGAGGTTGATGAGTTAGGTTTTATGCCAGGGGGAGGAACAACTAATGTATCTAGGAAAACAGGAAGATTTACATATGGAGTTTAATGACTTGGAGAAGACTTATGATAGACTGCCATGTCAAGAGGTCTCAAGGAACTGAGGGAGACAGTAGCATCAGACAAGTACAGTATGTGAAGATTGTCCATGATATGTTTGAGGACTCAAGTAAAATAGGAATTCGCCAGGCAAATACAGTGGAGCACTTTAAAAAACTGCTGAAAACACATTACTTTAACATGGCCTTTTTATAACTTCACTTTAACTTAATACTGATACTCTGTATATTCAATTCATCACAATAACTATTCACAGTGGCTCCAAAATCCGTACTGACCCCTACTCTCTCTACTGTTTCTTTTTCCGGTTTCTTTGTGGTGGCGGCCTGTGCCACCACCACCTACTCAAAGCATCATGATGCACCAACATTGATGGACTGAAAGCCAGAAGTCTACGTGACCATCATCATCAGGTCCTTCCATGAAAACCCTAAATACAAAGAGGACTGTTTGACTTATGTTAGGTATATTGCCCAGAGGGGACTGGGCGGTCTCGTGGTCTGGAACCCCTACAGATTTTATTTTTTTTCTCCAGCATTTGGAGTTTTTTTTTTTTCTGTCCACCCTGGCCATCGGACCTTACTTATTCTATGTTAATTAATGTTGACTTATGTTTATTTTTTATTGTGTCTTCTATTTTTGTTTTAATTTTGTAAAGCACTTTGAGCTACATTTTTTTGTATGAAAATGTGCTATATAAATAAATGTTGATTGATTGATTGAAAAGCAGTGTTGGGGTAACAGACAAGATCTGAATTACAGTAGGCCTGCACCAGGGATCTTCTTTAAGTCCTTACCGCTCTGATCTGAATATGGATGTTTTGAGTCATTGGATAAAAGACTGATCCCTCTGGTGCATGCTTATTGCTAATGACACTGTGATGTGTAGCATCATAAAAGTGAAAGTAGACAGCGGGTTAGACAATGGATGGATGGACAGGAAGTCAGAAGAATGGGGGAAAAGCTTTGGAAGATAGAGGACTGAAAATAAACAGGAAGGAGACAGAATATATGAGGTTTAATTATGGGAATTCAGATGTTAGCCTTCAGGGACAGCTATTGAAAACAGTGGATAAATTTAATTATCCTGGATCAATAGTAGCCCAAGATGGAAAACTAGATGCAGAAATAACCCATAGAGTGCAGCGTGGATGGAACAACTGGAAGAATGTATCAGGAGTACTGTGTATTGTGTGATCGAAGAATAAAGGTGAGGGTTAGAGGTAACAACTTTAAGACAGTGGTAAGACCAGCAATGGTGTATGGAGCTGAGGCATGGGCAGTAAAAAGAGTGCAGGAGAAGAAGTTAGATGTGGCAGAAATGAGAATGTTGAGATGGATGTGTGGAGTAACAAAAAAGGACAGAAAAAGAAATGAGACAATCAGAGGTACAACAAAAGTGCGAGAAATGTCCGAGCGTACATGAAAGTAGACTGAAGTTGATGAAAAAGTGAGGGAGGCCAAAGTGGAGGTGGAATGATAAAAGACGATTTAAAGGAAAAGGGTCTGACTGGAGAAGAGATGCAGAACCAAGCTGTTTGGAGACGGCTGATCAAGCCCATCAACCCCACACAGAGGTGGAAAAAGAGAAGAAGAAGAATATGTTAGTACATCCCATACTTTCAGGTGAGAGTATGTTATTACTGTTACTTCCCTTGAGATAATGGGTACAGCTTACTGTGTAGACACTGGAATAATGACCCACTGGTATTAACTGCCTATTGGGGTGTGGGTCCACTAATACTGTTAGCTCTAACATTATGAGCCAATCTTCTATATATATAAAAGTCAAATACCACTGACTCACTCATAACGAAATCTCCCAAACCATGAAGACTTGGGACTTGAAATTTGGCATGTAGGTTACCCTTGGCCCATAGGTGCTCGCTAAGAAATGGTTTTAAAAATTTCGTGGTCCAAGCGCGTTCTGTCTGTATGTCTGTCCGCTTTTCAAGAGAGAATTACTTAACAGATTTAGATCTGGTTGTTTTCTATAATTTGCTTGAACTTTCCGGTTGACTTTACGACTTCTCTCATTGCGCTAAGTACCAGAGTTCGCTTACGGTACCGATGTATTTATGAAAATCCAAGAGAGTGGCTGTGGGCCGAGAGCAGGGGGGTGGGGTCTTCCTCATTCTCTCGCCAGCCTCTGCTGGAGTTGGTCTACGTCTCGCCATGTGTGGGAGTGCACCTTGCCTCTGCTTAGCTAGCGATACCTGTTTGTTCAACAGACATTATCATCTAGAGATTGTTAAGTAATGTTTGACGTTTTTGAGAGAGAGAGATCAGAGCTCTATGTGTTTTAGAGGGTAGCTACTGTTTACCAGAGATATCATGGCCATGTGCTTTTCTCCCCACGTGAGGAACATTCTCCTATCAGAGCTGAACATGATCAGATACAGTGCCAACGTCTACTGATTTTTAAAGTTTGTCCTGTTTCATTACTATGTGGGCACAGCCACGGGGTACAGCTAGCCATTACTATATGCTTATTGATTATTAACCCTGTAAAAGGGGTGCAGGTAGTGACTGTGTTTATGTTGAAGAAGAGATTCTACAAGATGTAATCAGGGTTTTAGAAGGCCTTGAACTAGTCTGCAGAACTTCCCTTAATATAACAGTGTGATACAAAAATTAGGCAGCAGACAGAAAAAGGTTTAGGGATGGCCACCCCTTATACTGAAAAATCAGTGAAACTAAAAGAAACACGGTTAACATAAGCGGAGTTCACAACTGAACTGACTAACAGGTTGTATACTGGTTTTAAATATGGTGAAAGAAATTAAAAGTGGAATCAGGGCAGCCAGAACAGGAAATGATGTGGCAGTGAGATGGATTCTGTGATCTGAAAAAATGACATCATCAGAGGCTGCCAAACGTGACGTCAGCAGTAGTGGGTGGACCAGTGGTGATGTCATTGAGAGGCAGGGTCTTTGGCTGAACTGCAGAGGAACAAGAGGATAGAGGATCAGGTGAGAGCGCCAACCCCTGGTATGGCTGACGAATAACACTATTTGAACCTGTAACTGTCCCCCATATGCACTTGTGTGACAACAGGTAGTATGTTTGGATTCTGCGGAGTTGTTTTGGGTGAAGAGCACATCTGGGCTCCATATGTTCAATTCTATGGTAGTTAGAACTTATGCACACCCCATAATGAAAAACCTCAGTTGACCATAAGCTTTGTGAGCTTGTAGACTCAAGGAGAATGACTGGAATGTCCTCAAATGGTAAGACGGACAGCTTCTTGAATGTACAGAAAACGACCTATTTAGATGAGCAGTGAGTGTTTCGGAAGCATATGTGTGCAAATGGACCAGCTACTCCATGTTGTTAGGTAAGGTCAATTAAATGTATAAGTCGGCTCTGTGGGACAATACACCTTTTGGGAAACTTCTCCCATTTGTTGTTCTTTAAGTTCACATCTGTTCTGAAATCCTTCTATTAAATAAAATCCTTCTTGTTTAGTACTTTCTGATCCCTGTGATCATTATTTAGGTTCGAGGATGGCACACAGTTGCCGTCTATCTGTCCTGAGGAAAACAGATGCTTCATTACTATTTGCCATTTAAGATACAAACTTCTGTTGATCCATTATCAGAGTCTGCTATTTTCGAATGTCTCTCATTACTATATTTTTTGTGCTGTGAGACACCCATCAACAATCTTATCTTTGGAACATAGATCTAGAGCCAACAATGCATCTCATAAATGCAATTTTACACTTATAAAAGTTGTCCTCTACAGCTTCGCCCGTGTAGAAGTGAAACAGGACAGCGAGGAGGGCCTCGCCCAGCTCCTACTCCTGACGTCACGCTTTCCCCTCCTCTTAGCCCGCAGCCTCTGTCTCGGATTAGCGCAAATATATCACTCCTGCAAGTGAACTATGATTCTTAGCATGATGAGAGAAGTCGCAAAATCAACCAGAATGTTCAAGCAAATTCTAGAAAAAAAGCCCAATCTAAATCCGTTAAATAGTTTTCTTGTTCGCTAGCTAAGCAGATGTTAGATACGCCCTGAGGAGGGAGTGTGAGTGAGGAGGGCCCTGTCCCGCCTCCCCTCGGCCCACTGCGTTTCTCTCGGATTCCTGCAAATAAATCGGTACCACAAGCGAACTATGATATTTAGCGCGATAAGAGAGGTCGCAAAATCAACCTGAATGTTCAAGCAAATTATAGAAAAAAAACCCAGATCTAAATCCGTTAAGTAGTTCTCTCATGAAAAGCTATATATAGAGAGATGTTCAGGAATGGAAGACAGAATATTCAAGGTAAGGGAGTTATGCTCAATAATCATGCCACCACAGAATGATTGTTTGTTTCATGTTGTTTACCACACGCAAGTAAGAATTTCACTGTGACAATAATCCACCTTAACAAACCAATATGTGTCTCTGTATGTCTGTCTGGTAGCTATGTCCCTACCATTCTAAAGGATGGTGCATCACAAGCATTTTTAGCAATAAATTAATTGCATTTTTTCATTGCAACAGATGGCGCAACACAAACATTAACACTGCTTTTAAAAATTCCATACCAAATGGCATATAACAAAGACATATGCATTGCATGATGCACTACAAACTTTAACGCTGAAGTCTACGTTAAGTACTTAGATTTCAAACTGTCTTAGACGAACTAAGAACTGATAAAGCTACAGTGTACTCAGCATGGAGGAACAATCCATCATAAAGGACACAAACAAAGTCACACTGACAGTTCAGTACAACGTCTCAGCCTGACTGAACAGCCAGAGGAAGTCAAGTCAAGTGAAGACAATGGAGAACATGCAACCTCCACACAGAAGAAACCTGTGATACGGGTTCAAACATTGTGAGTCAAACTTGGGCCAAACTTTGAATTTGCTTTTGTAAACACCACATAGATATTTCTGCAGAAGAGCACAGCTAAAAGTAAAGGGTGGTGGATACAAAGTTAACCCTGAGCACAGTAAGAATGCCCACCCTGGTTTGAGCAGCAGAAAACAGAGTCAAGTGAAGCTCCCTTTGCATTGCATATTTAGTTTGGAATGCACTGAAACCAAGAAAAATCTCTGTCCGTAACTCAGAGCCATCGTGGATTGTATAAAAAGAAGTCCTCACAGGTCAATGTAGCAATTATCAAAAGAGATGGGTGTGTGACAAACTTCATATCCATATGTACTCCTCGATTTCTGAGTTTCTTCTGCGTGCACAGTTGTGAAAAAGTAAGTATAAGTAAGTTTCTTTTTGAACACATGTAGACATATCAAAATTTCACCTTCATTTAAACAGTATCTATAGCTGAAGATGATCTATTATAACAAACATCATTCCACATTTACAGTTTGTACTCCATTATATATCATTTAAATAAACATATATGCAAATTTTGCATGTGGAAAAAGTAAGTCCATCCCTACATTTATCACTACCTCAAATTGGAATCAGTTACACATAATTAGAACATCATCATGACAGAGGACCTTGACTGCACCTGTCTTACTTAAACCTCTGTCATTTCATTCAGTTTGCTTTTTGTTGATATTATTACTACTTTGCTGTTTACTCCAAGGCAACCTACAATATTTGGTTACATTTCTTTAATTTTTTCCAATTGACACACAGGCAGATGAAGTGACTTGCCTGTGGTCACAAAGTGTCAGGAGCGGGATTTGAACCCACAAGCTCAAGGTTTTGAGGTCCAGAGCCATAACCACTACACCACACTGCCTGCCGTGTGTGTAATCACCATGCCTAGATCAAAAGAAAAAAATCATCAGAAAGCCTTCAGAGAGATTACAGATGCCTATGAGTCAAGGGAGAAATTTAAAAATATCTCCAAACAATTTGAAATTATCCATGCCACTGTCTAGGACATCATCTACAAGTGGAGTAGATTTCAAACAACTGTCAACTTGTCCTGGTCAGGCCATCCCAGCTAAATGCTGAAAGAAGTCTCTAAGAACCCCAGAATTTAATCATGGGACCAACAGGTACAGGTGCTCTTGCTGGTGCTGATGACAAAGGGCATGAGCCTACCATTAGAAAGAGGCTGCATGCATTTGATCTAGACGGGAGCTGTGCCAGGATGAAACTTTTGCTGCCCAGAAAGAATATCATGGCAATACTAAAGTTTGCCCATGAACACCTAGGTAAAGACCAGGGGCCTCGTGTATAAATGGTGCGTACGCCTATTTCCGCACTCACATCGCAATGTGTTAAAACTAAACTTGGCATAAAGCCACACACAGCAGCACAACCCATTGCGTACGCACATTTCAACTTTTGTCTGTACGGTATATTTTAGTGTGAATGCTACGCACTTCATTATACATGAGGCCCCAGGACTTTTTGGAAGAATGTGCTCTGGATAATCAATACAAAGATGCTTTTGGCCTTATTAACATAAGACATGTTTGGTGAAAACCAAAGACTGCATTTGACCGGATGAACTTCATACCGACTATAAAGTATGGCGGTGAAAATGTTATGGTTTGGGGCTGCTTTACTGCATCAGGGTCTGGGTGACTGAACCCTATACAATCCAGTACGGATTCTTTATTATACCAGAAAATGCTTGAGCATGATGTGAGAACACCTGTTGGACAATGGAAGCTCAACCAAAAGAGTGTCTTGCAACATGACAATGGCCCTAAACATACCGGTAAATCCACCAAAGGATGGCTGAGCAAAGCAACAGAGCATTCTGGAATGGACAGGTCAAACCCCAGATCTGAATCTTATTGTGATGCTGTGCACAAATGACACACCTCAAACATGGCACAGCTGAAAGAATTCTGCACGAAAGAGTGGAAAAAACGTTCTTCTAGTCAATGTCAGGTAGTCATAGGCAGTTACAGCACATGCCTACTTGAGAGTGCAATGTCAGCTGTTAAAACCAACGGCAGATGGGAGTGGCATATCTGTTCATTTTGTGTTAAATAAATTATTACAAAATCAAATTTTCATTGTTTTCTTTCAATAACATAACCTTTACCTGAATAATTCATGATGTTGCAGTAATAGCACTGCTTTCTTGCAGTAAGGAGACCAGTTTTCGTGTCCTGGGTCATCCTTGTGTTGAATTTGCATGTTCACTCCATGTCTGTGTGGGGTTCCTCCCACTGTCTAAAGACATGCAGGTTAGGTGAATACGGGGCCCTAGTGTGTTGTGGCTATGTGTGTGTGCTTGCCTTGCAATGGACTGACACACTGTCCAGAGCTTGTTCCTGCCTTGCTGGGATATGCCAGCTTGGATAGGCTCCAGTCCCCAGCACTGGATTAAGAGAGTTAGAAAATGACACAACGTTTATCTAAAGATAACTCTTGTCACAAATTCCACACAGAGCCAAAGCAAGGTTTGGGGCAGCCACCCGTATAATTGGTATCCTGGCTGCAAAGTCAAAAAATGAATACAGCACTGATGCGCACAAAACCGAGTCCAAAACAGAACTGAGGGAATAGGGGAAAGGTGGAGGTTTTTAAATGGGGAGACAGGAAGTTATGTCACAGGGGTCTGGCTCATGAAGGTCTTCAGCCATAGGCTCGAGCCCGGACGTGACATCATGGGGGCCAAGAGCTGGCAAGGTCTTCTTCCATAGGCTCGGACTCAGAAGTGACGTCAAGAGGGCCAGGAGGAATCTCCCATGAATGGTCTGCAAGAAAGGGAGAAAAAGAGTCCATGCACTCTGCCACATCCCGGTCTGATCTGGACTTGCACTTACTCAAGCCCTTTAGCTGCCTCCTATGCACACGTGTGTGACACTGTTTAATGAAGATCAAGTCTTGGTATGTCATGTGTGATAAAACTCAAACAAACTTCATGGGGTACACTTACTCGTTCACCTGTGTGTATATGTTGCAGAGCCGAACACCACAAAACTAGGCTACGGACTCACCATAAACCTAAATAAGAAAAAAGGTGAAGATGTCAGAAGACATACAACAACCAACCAGCTGTACTACCCATCTAAATCTAAGTTGAAATCTAAGTAATCAATGTAGCCATTAGAATTAATGTCTGCAGTGTACCATGCAATGCATATGTCTGATGTCCCTATTATATGCCATTTGGTATGAGATTTGTAAAAAAAAAAAAAGTGTTAATATTTGTGATACGCCATCTGTTGGAATGAAAAGTGGAATGCAATTTATTACTAAAAATGTTTGTGATGAACACTTTGGAATGTATCTTGTAATGAGTGCAGTAATAAAATGCATTGCATTTGTCATTCCTAGAGATGGTGCTTCACATACAGTACATCCAGCTTAAGAAAAGGATAAGTGTCTGTGTGTCAGCCCAGTTGCTATAGCTTTTTAGTTCCAACAGATGGCTCTTCACAAACATTTCTAGTAATAAAATGCACTGTATTCATCATTCCAACAGATGGTATGGGAGTTAAGCATTGCATTTGTCATTCCAACAGATAGTATGGGATTTATAAAAGAGGTGTTAATGTTTATGATGTGTCATTTGTTGGAATGACAGAGACAAAGCAATTGAACAAATATACAGTTACTTACCCTTTTATTAAGGTGGATAAGGGCATGTTTTTTTTTTTTAAATTACCACCTTTTCATCTTTAGAAAATGCAAACACAACATAAATTAATACATGATAACAAAGCAGAAAACAAAAGAACATTTAAACAGGTAACAATCAAGGATAATCTCACTACAGGTATAAATGAAATCTAATGGTCAATGGGCCTTAATTAAGAGAGACAGAGAGAAAGTTGGGGCCACAAAGGTGTATGAGCGATCACCCAGAATAAGACAAGTTCAGCATTTATCCATTAGCTTCTAGAGAATGACCCACTTTAAGTGCGGAAGAGTGAAAAAGAGGATATAACGTGCTATTTATTACAAAAGAAACACCCCCTGCAGGGTAAGGGGGCGTTGAAAACAAAGTAATGAAGTTGCATTATGAGGGGATAACTCTTACTTTTTCTGTCTTATTAAGGAACAGAAGTAAATATTCCCAGTGTAACATCTGTTTTAAAATTAACATCTGCTGGTAGAACACAAACCTCCTAGGTTTAAACTCCAAACCCACGGACGGGCTATCTAATTCCTATGCTCACACACTGGCACTTAGTGAAAGAAAATCTCAAAAAGCTGCACTTTTTAATTATTTGGATTAAAGCAGCTATTTGAGGTAGAAGACCATAATTAGAATGTCATCATAATGTAGGAATCTCTTTATGTGAGGTAAAAATGAAAGATTTAAATATGCGTTGGGCGCCATTGCGTTTACAGATTTTCAGCTGTACCGTGAGGGCTTGTGATTAAAAGAATGACTCCTGGCAAATCGAGTTGTCTGTGCAGCTGAAATATAATTCCCACCTCAGATGATATTTAACTGTTACCCATTAGAGCCTTTTTTCTTTACAATAGTGCACACTGTATATACTGAGGCATGAAAAGAGTTAAAATAGATAAAGCTGGAATAAACCCAAATCTGAAGTTATCATCTTAAAAAAACATACTCTTTGCTAATAGTAAGTCTAGGAGGTTGGCAGGTGGATCCCCCAGACTGCTAATCACCATATTGTGTAGACTCTTGTCTCGGCTTACATTTGTTAATGATATGTAGAAACAAACAAAACCAGCAAGTTTGCATTTACTGGAAGTCAGCTAAATGCATAAACACGCCACACAGACTTCAGATTTCCTCATTTGAATTTGTTGTGGGTCTGCTTGTTGATTATGTAACACATTTTTGAATTAATAAACTGTATTATACAATAAGCTAGGTCATTTTTGTTGTATATGGCAAATGTCTAAGTGAGCACTCATTATGCTTTACAAAACAACAAAATGCTTGAACAAGCAAATCAATAAAGCAATGCATTCATCCATGCACTTGGTGAACGGCTGGCATGATCTACAGAAAGTATGGCAGCACCAAGTACAGGACAGGACAGGACGTAATACTGGACAGGACACTCGACGAGCATCCACAGTCATGCACGCCAGGACAAACTGGAGTCACCACTCAACCGGGCATCATTCGGGCTCTGAGAACTATTGACACTTTAATCCATTACCTTGAAATTTAACTTTAATTTAATAGGCTCACAGGTACTTGGATAAAAATAAAGAAGACTAGAAAATACATGGACCTCAGGTTCTCCAAAGATTGAAGGTCCAGGCCCAGAAGTGCACGAGTACAGCATGTTGCCATGTCACATGTGCTTGATGAGCAGCAGATTCCAGACCTGTTATTCTTCTTCTTCCTGTCACGTAATTGGCTTCTGTAATTTGCTTCACACTCAGTAGATGTCACTGCTCTTCTCTTTCTTTCTGGCATGCCTCCTTCTTGATCAGTTTGCCATAAGAAAGACACAAACCCCAATAACTTCATGGAGGTTGCTGAAAGCTACATATTTTGCTTCCCTGGCATGTATCACATAAAATTTCAGTTAAGACCAAGATTAACTTCTTCCTTATATGTAATCAGCTTTTGCAATTTGCTTCACGCTCAGCAGATGACACTGCTCTTCTTGTTCTTTCTGTCATATCACCGTCTCAATTATTTTGTCTATGCAGTTTGCTGTGAGAATAACTGTGAGATAACTTTGCTTTATTGCTGCTAACCATATATTCTGCTTTACCAGCATGAATCACATAATAAACTTTCTTCCTATCACGTAATTTGCTTCTGCAATTTGCTTCATGCTTGGCAGATGTCACCACTCTTCTTTTTCATTTTGCCATGTCACCTTCTCGATCAGTTTAGTTATGCAGTTTGGCATAAGAAAGAATCAAACGGCAATAACTCCTTAGACGTTACTGCTAATCATATATAATTTGCTTCACCAGCGTCTATAAAATTTTGAAATGCCCCAGATCAGTGTCTTTCTAACAAGTAATTGACTTCTGCAATTTGCTTCATGCTCAGCATATGTCGTTGCTTTTCTTGTTCTTTCTGCCATGTCACCTTCTTGATCAGGTTCCTTATGTGGTTTGACTAAAGAAATACTGAAACCCTGACTATCTTGTGATATTTGCCATGTCACATCATAAACTTGCAATTACCCCAGTGCTAATCACGTGATAGACAGATGCAAACCTTAGCATTTTATTAAATAAATATATATATATATATATATTTATATATATATATATATATATATATATATATATATATATATATATATATATGAGAGAACATGCAAACTCTTAGCTACGTGTGGCAGCGCTGCTATATATATATATATATATATATATATATATATATATATATATATATATATATATATATATATATATATATATAGTGGTCTATGGCGGCTTGTCATCACGACCAATACCCCAGGCCGCCAGATGGAGCTCTCCCTGCAGCATAGAGGTGCCCCGGATACCAGCAGGGAATCATGGACTATGGAGTTTTCCCCTACAAACCTGCTGGATACCCCAGGGGCCAACAGAGGATGCTGCAGGGAGGCCTAGAGAGTCATATGTGCCCTATAACCCGGAAGTGCGTCATAGGCAAAGCGACAGCAGAAGTGACGTACTTCCGGGATGAAGAAAAGGACTTTTTATCTGACCCGGAAGTGATAAGGATTACATGAACTAGGGATTGGAACACTTCCGGGTCAGGGACTATAAAAGGACTGTGACAGCTCCCAGACAGCAAGCTGAGTTGGGTGGAAGGGTGGCATTGCGTCTGGGAGTGGTGGAGAGTTTATTGTAGAGTATTGTGGTTAATTTAATGAGTATTGTGGAGAGGAGGGTGCTTTGCGCACTGTTGTGTATAAATAAAGTCAATATTTGGACTTTTACTTGGTGTCTGAGGTTTGATTGGAGGGTTCAAGGGAGCGATAGCACCCTCTATCTGTCACAAAATATATATATATATGGTAGAACACCACATGCTACCCTTGTTTACCTCTCTCGAGGCAAAGCCATGACTGCCAGTTGCTAGCATTCAGTGAACAACCTGCACGATAACTCTACAGTATGTGAATTTTCATGTGATTTTGTGTTTTTTCGTGTAAATTTGAACTGATTGTTGAAAAGTATGAAAGTGGCATGCGTATCCGGGACATGGCTGCTGCATACCATATGCCGAGAACGACGGTATCTACGATTGTGAAAACCAAAGACGTTATTAAAAAGTAAAGTAAGGTTAAATTTTCATTTATTTCATCTAATTGCTTTTGTATTTTATGTATTTTAGTATTAAGCAGTGTTTAAATTATTTTATACAACCCCATCAATGTATAATATGCCAATAACAATAGGATTTTTTTTCATGGGAACAGATTAATCACTTTCCCTTTATTTCTTATGGGAAAAATTTGTTTGTTATACGTCCTGTTTGGTATAAGTCAAAGGGTCTGGAATGGATTAAGGACGTATACCGAGGTACCACTGTATCTATATATATATCTATATATATTGTAACAGAATAAGATGCTTCTCGCACCCTTACACCCTCAGACACCACGTCAGACACTAGGTAAAAGTCCAATAATTATATTTATTTTATAATAAAGTGCACAAAGCACCCTCTACTCCCAAATACTCCAAATAACAATGAACAATAACAAATCCTCCACTCCCAGACGCTTAGCCACCCTGCCTCCCAACTCAGCTCATCGTCTGGGAGCCCCCACAGTCCTTTTATATTCCCTGACCCGGAGGTGTTCCTTCCCAACAGTCCACAAGTCCTTATTCCTTCCGGGTCAGGGTAAATAATGTTTCTCACCCCGGAAGCCCGTCGCTCTTCCTATGACGAACTTCCGGGTCATAGGGCATGAAGAATTCTTGGTCCTCCCTGCAGCTCCCTCTCGTGGCCCCATGGCATCCAGCAGGGCGGTGCACAAAACTACATGGTCCATAATGCCCTGCTGGTCTTCTGGGGACCTCCATGCTGCAAGGAGGGCTCCACCTGGCGGCTTGGGGGTATTGGCCGGGGTACATGGCCGGCCATATCTTACAGTACTCCCCCCCCAGCGACGAATTATAAAGATTCGGAGCGGCCTGCCCCGAGAGGGAAGTCTTCCTCCAAGAGGACGCGTCATCCGGGATCTGACTGCGTTGCCCCTGTCCTCGAGCAAACCTTGGGGGGACGGTGTACCTCCTGTCTCCCCGGGGACATTGGCGCCACTCGTGACCCGGTCGCTGGCAATTGTAGCACCGACGAAGTCCTCCTGGTTGGCTCTTTTCCCGAGACCTGAAACATCTCGGGAACTCGGTCAGCTCCACCCTTTCCCCCGCCAAGGAGGGTTTTCTGGCCGCCTCGCTGCTCTCCGCCCTTTTTCCCACCTTGTCAGGAGACCCACGGTGTATTTCGGGATCTCCTGCTTGCTCTGGGGTCGGCGCACAGCTTGAGTCTCTCTATTAGAGAAAGAGAGCCTCTTTGCTGTTTGCATGCCCGTTGACTTTAAAGAAACCAGAGGCGGCGTCTTCAGCACCGCATCGCTCCGAGACAGCACTTTTCAGCTGCTCTGGTACGATCAGTGCTTCCACCGCCCTTCTGTCATCACACCACACTCGTTTGTAGGGCTCGTAGTGACTTGGCACCCGCTACTAATTAACCGCGGGCCCGCCACTCTGTGTTCCCTTATTCTGTACGGTACCGGTAAAACTCACCTGTACCGCCAAATCAATCATAATGGGAGACTCCTGACCAAATCGCCGTAGGAATTCATCCACCCTCCTTAAAGGCGCTTCGGCCGCTGCTCCCAGATCCCCAGTGATCTTCTTTATTGTCTCCACCACCTGTAAAAATTTGTGCACGGGCTGAAGCAACTTTTCCAGCTCGTGCACGTCCAAAAGTTACTTGATTCACCCGGAGGCATGCTCGAGCCATCATTAGCCTTACCCTCCGGGTGGGAGCCAATAAACACGGCCGCTCCTGGCACGTGCTCAGACAGGTCCCGCAAGGGAGCCTGGGATTTGGAGTTCTTTTCGGAGGACGCGGTGCCGCTTTTGGCTGACTGTGATCCGTCTGTATCAATTTATCGACGGACCGATCAATCATTTCCCGGACCTCCTTACCTTTTGTAGGGATAGCGGTACTTCGATCGCCTCCCCTTTCCCCTTCGAAAAACTCAAGTCCGTCTTTTCTTGGGCGAAGCCACAAACAGCTGGATACGGAACGTCACCTTCCTGGAATCCCTTGTGGTAGGTCACGTGTCCCTCGCCGGCACCCGTAATGCGGAAGTGCTTCGGGTTACTCGTTTGCCTGAATGAGGCGTGCCATCGCCTTCGGTCTGTCTTCTGCCTCCGCAGAGCCTTCGGATGGACATCTGGGAGGTATGTACATGGGACATCATGTGTTAATTTAAAAAGATTATTCAGTACATTCCCCGTACATACCTCGTCGGTGACGTCCTCCTCCGGAAATCTCTCCCGAAATGCGTAGCCGCTCCATAGCTCCTCTTGAGCGCAGGCAATGCCGGGCGCTAGACCTCCGCTGTTGCTGGCGCTCTGCTTTGTCTTTCTTGTTCCCATGACGGACTTGATAAAGATGAGGTTTCTGGCGATTTTTCTGTGTGTGTCGTGACGCTGTCTTTCCGGGATATTCTGTCCACAATAAATTTTTTAAATTCAGGTCCTCTGCCAAACTGACGGCCAGAGAATCCTGCCGGAGCTACGCCAATTGTAACAGAATAAGATGCTTCTCGCACCCTTACACCCTCAGACACCACGTCAGACACTAGGTAAAAGTCCAATAATTATATTTATTTTATAATAAAGTGCACAAAGCACCCTCTACTCCCAAATACTCCAAATAACAATGAACAATAACAAATCCTCCACTCCCAGACGCTTAGCCACCCTGCCTCCCAACTCAGCTCATCGTCCTGGGAGCCCCACAGTCCTTTTATATTCCCTGACCCGGAGGTGTTCCTTCCCAACAGTCCACAAGTCCTTATTCCTTCCGGGTCAGGGTAAATAATGTTTCTCACCCGAAGCCGTCGCTCTTCCTATGACGAACTTCCGGGTCATAGGGCATGAAGAATTCTTCGGTCCTCCCTGCAGCTCCCTCTCGTGGCCCCCATGGCATCCAGCAGGGCGGTGCACAAAAACTACATGGTCCATAATGCCCTGCTGGTCTTCTGGGGACCTCCATGCTGCAAGGAGGGCTCCACCTGGCGGCTTGGGGTATTGGCGGGGTACATGGCCCATATCTTACAATATATATATATATAGATATATATATATATATATATCTATATACATATATAAAATGAGATGAAACATAGCAAGATTTAAATAAAACAACTGCACTCTCATAATTGCCATCTTTAGGACAAGGCTTCACAAAGCTGAAGTCTCATGACATTCCAGTTGTATTCTGTTAATGTTTTACACAAAAGGACCAATAAAGTTAAGGAATGGCAGGGATTGTGGTAAAATATAATAAAGGCATAACAAAGAACATCTGCATCCAAGATGAACAGATAAGTGAAAACTCTTGAGATGACAGAACACAGTTTTAATGGCAGCTGAGACATGTAATTCAAGGTTCAAGCTACTGTCAAGAAGAACCTCAAGGCTGAAACAGAAGACTCTTAAAAAAGAATGTGAGAGCAAAGGTGAAAGAGTCAGGCTTCTTGAGCTGTGCTCCGGAGCACACAGTCCCTTTTGGCTGGTGTTACATTGCAGACTGCTTAAAACCATCCAGATTTTGTGAGCCCGGAGTAATCTTCATTAATAACTTTGGCACCATTATCTTAGGAAGCCAGCACAGAATATTAACCAGAACTGAAAAATAAACGCATCCTGTTGGGACAGCAGTGTCAACTGGAATGCGGTCACAGAAAAACAGCATCAGCACCACTGTCACTGCACTTTAGATGACGCCAGAGAGCACTGTCTCAGGCCACAAAATCTTTCTTGTACTAATAATTTCATCCAAAGATGTTTATAAACAAGTATTTAAAAACTGAGCTAATATAATCATTGTTTTTCTTAGTGTTGCTTTTCTTCTTTGGCAACCATAAACTGACTGAGGATTTGGGGAATTAACAAGGCTCACTGACACAACATTACTACAGATTTTGTCATCTAGCCACAGGCCTCTCTACTTCAGTTCCGCTGCTTAAGTAAGTTTCACTAAATTAAATATCAAGGCTGCCTTTATACCAGTAAGCAGTTAAAAAAAAAAAGCTGCCGCAGGCAGGTAAAATAAGAAAGATGAAGTTTTGAAATTCAAGTCACAGCTGGGCTGGGTTGGCTTCCCCACCTTTGTGCCTCAGGCTTAAAAAAATATTTTTGCTGTGGTAGATTTGTGAGAGGCACCAGGGCATCAAAGTTCCCCGTATAAATCAAATCCAAAGCTCTGTCAGCATAGGAGGCAGAAGATATTTTGATCCAAAACATCAAGAAAATGCCACAAATGTCTCTCTGCCCAATAAGCTGATGAATCACGAGAGCCATAATATGTACTCCGCTGGTGTAAACTAAGAAAGGCCCTGCTGACAAGATGGCTGGGCACCTCAACATGTGAACGTTGGTCGTATTTATAAGCACTAGGAGCTGCTTCTCCAATCACAAGGGGGCACATTAGGGATCACCCTTCACTCCAAACCTGCTGGTCACACTTTACTCATTGTTGGAGTATCAAAGTATTCAAAGTCCTTTGTCCAATTTACCAAGACCTAAGAAGCAAATCGTGCCCTTTTCTGGTAGATTGTTTCCTGGAAGTGAAGAGATCCAAACTGAAGACTCACAGGTAGCGTCTACTTTTATATCCCTCTGGGGAGACTTAACAAGAAGGGGGTGGTCTCTCAAAAACCTCTTGTAAGACTGCAGGCAATTCTCGCAACGCTTATAAGGTGTGGCAGTCAGGGTCTTTGCTTTTCCCTTCCTAGGTGTTTCCTTAAGGGTTCACTTCCTACCTTTTTTTTAGATAGAACTTTATTTGTACTCAGGAGGAAATTTACAGAGGTGTTTTAAATAAATACATAGATAAATATATTGTGGGAGATGACCCGGACACAGACAGGCGGACAACGATGGTTCAAACACCCACACACTTTTATTATACATAGTCCCTATTTACAAGTGCACACAACCCCCAAACTCCCCAAAAGTCCAGGCCCTCATCCAATGCCTCTTCTTGTTTCAGGCTGCCTCCAATCCTCTCCACCAAGACTTTGTCCTCTGCACTTTTGACTCCAGCTCTCGAATGGAGGAAGGCGGCCCCTTTAACCTCCACTGGACGTGCTCCAGGTGCCTCCCGATAATCTTCCGGCGGCACTCCCCAGTGTGGCGGAAGTACCGGCTGTGCACTCAGAAGCACTCCAGGTGTCCCTGGTCTTCTTCCCCCAAGTACTTCCGGGTGTGGCGGAAGTGCTGAGGGCCAGGGCTC
The DNA here is from genome assembly GCF_016835505.1 of Polypterus senegalus. NCBI lineage: Eukaryota > Metazoa > Chordata > Cladistia > Polypteriformes > Polypteridae > Polypterus > Polypterus senegalus. Next base: position 297,241,171 of record NC_053154.1, read on the forward strand.
CTCAGGCAATGGGGTGCCCCCCTGGTGGTGACCATGGGCCCCTATAGGGTTGAGCTTCCAAGCTCCATTCCTGTAGTCTCCAAAGCCCCCAGGGCGGTCGCCCCCTCGTGGTCTGCAAGAATCGCAAACCCTCCTCTGGTCCTCCTGGGCATCCCGGTTGGGTAGCACCCCCAGCCACTTGCCACAATATATATATATACTAGGGGGCTTTGTCCCCACTCGCTTTGCAATGCCGACTTAAAGTTTAAATACGAACAATATATTCAATCTGTTTTCGCTAGTCCATTATTTCACCGAGTAATAATTTCCGTTTCTTTGCGCTAATGTGATCTTTACTAACCTTTTTCTGAGACTTTCGGATTTTCATACTTCCATTATCTCTAACCGGCTCTGCATGTGTACCGCGCCAACGTTATTGAATTCTTTACAACGCTCTACTTTGTCATCTACTCTTTGTATTTTATTTCCGGCCCCGTGCGTGGTTAAATCTCATGGCACAAAGACTTGTCTCGTATGACATGAAAATGTCTCTCTGAGAAAATCACATCTTGCCTCCTTCCATCCTTCCAAGATTTTTTTATAATAGAGGGATATACAATTACGCACAATATGGTTTGAACACACACCAGAATGACAGTCCCAGTCCCAGTGGGGCATTACACAGGTGCATTGCTGTTGGCATAAAGGAGCCCCAGTAGCTTTTCTTGACATACTTCTGCTTGACAGATGGATGGTGAAAGTCCTCAGTGTTAGTGTGTAAAAGAGAGAGGATGCGCAGCATTATTCATAATGGCACTCAGTTTGGCTTTCATTCGCTCCTTTGCTACGACCTCCAGGGAGTCCAGAGTGCATCCAATAACTGAACCTGCCCTGGTTCAAATGGCTTTGAGGTATCTGGGGTTGCTGACAGCCATTTTGTGGATTATCTTGTGTTGCTGTAACACTAGCAGCTCTTGACCAAACTTTGCAGCCAGCTGCTCTTTAAATTGGAATTTGGTCTTCTAAATGGGCGATATTTATCACCAGAGCTTGACTTAAACCAGCAGCTCAACCACGTGCTCCTCAACAATGGAGGCATTTTTAAAACGAATCCCTTGAATGAAAGCACCCACAGCCTGTACTAACATTTAATTTAGTGAAATTTACAAAATTGAGTGTAAATAGGTTTGTTGCTGGAGGTGAAAATCTCCTGTGGAACTTGAATCCAATAGAGTTTTGCCCACTGGTGTTTAGTATAAATTAAGCTGGCCCTCTGAATGTAACTTGTAAGTAACAACTCTTGACCAGTTAGATTGAGGCTTTACTGAACAAATTTTTACTTGCAAACTGATATTTTGGACGAGGTGAGGGTGGGCTCTATGTATTGGTCATTAGTAGGCATGTTTGACATTGATCCCCCCTATTTCTGTCCACTTGGGATACGTTTTTACCAACTAAACTTGTCTTATAACTTGTTGAGGTTCAAGGAACTGCATCATAGTTGAAGTACAATCAACAGATCTACAATTGTTATATTTAGTGACAGAGGATGATTAACTAATACTAAGCAAATCACAGGCCAAAAACAAGCAGAGGTCTAAACCATGCAGCGCAGTAAGTGCTCCATCTGTAGCAGATGGCTTGAGTCATCAGTGACTTCATTTGACTCAACAAACCATACACAAAGAAGTATAATAAGTTTAATAAATGTAATAAAAGAAAAAGAACAAGGGCAGCATGCTGAGTAGTAGCAGTAGCATTTGTGGCAACCCCTCCCATACCAACTAATACACTATATTGCCAAAAGTATTGGGACCCCCCTCCAAATCATTGAATTCAGGCGTTCCAATCACTTCCTTGGCCAAAGGTGTGTAAAATCAAGTGCCTAGGCATGCAGGCTACTTCTTCAAACGTTTGTGCAAGAATGGGTCACTCTCAGGAACTCAGTGAACTCAACCGTGGAACCGTGATAGGATACCACTTGTGCAATAAGTCCATTCGTGATATTTCCTCGGTAGTAAATAGCCCATGGTCAACTGTTAGTGGTATTGTAACAAAGTGGAAGCAATTTGGAACAACAGCAACTCAGCCATGAAGTGGTAGGCCATGTAAGCTAAAAGCTTAAGAACAGTGCGTAGAAAGTTTCATGAAATGGGATTCCATGGCCGAGCAGCTACATCCAAGCCTTACATCACCAAGTGCAATGCAGAGCATCAGATACAGTGGTGTGAAGTGCACCGCCACTGGACTCTAGAGCAGTGGAGACGTGTCCTCTTGAGTGACAAATCACGCTTCTCTGTCTGGCAATCCGATGGACGAGTCTGGGTTTGGCGGTTGCCAGGAGAACCGTACTTGCCTGACTGCACTGTGTCAAGTGTAATAATAATAATAATAATTCTTTACAATCATATAGCGTTTTTCTCACTACTCAAAGTACTTAGCAATTGCAGGTTAAAGGCCTTGCGGGATTTAAACCGGCAACCTTCTCATTGTCAGTGCAGATCTCTAGCCTCAGAGTTTGGTAGAGGGGGGATTATGGTGTGGGGTTGTTTTTCAGGAGTTGGGATTGTCCCCTTAGTTCCAGTGAAAGAAAATCTTAATGCTTCAGCATACAAAGCCATTTTGGAAAATGTCATGCTCCCAACTTTGTGGGAACAGTTTGGGTTATGGCAACATGACTGCACACCCAACAGTGCACAAAGCAAGGTCTATAAAGAAATGGATGAACGAGTTTGGTGTGGAGGAACTTGACCAGCCATCACACAGCCCTGACCTCAACCCAACAGAACGCCTTTGGGATGAATTAGAGTGGAGACTGCAAGCCAGGCCTCCTCGTCCAACATCAGCGTCTGACCTCACAAATGCTCTCCTGGAAGAATGGTCTAAAATTCCCATAAAAAGACTCCTAAACCTTGTGGAAAGCCTTCCCAGAAGAGTTAAAGCTATTATAGCTACAAAGGGTGGGCCAACTTCATATTAAAGCCTATATATTAAGAATGGGGTGTCATTTAAGTTCACGTGTGTGTAAAGGCAGGTGTCCCAATACTTTTGGCAATACAGTGTACATTTTATAGTTTTATAAGGTATATATTATTATTATCATGGATAGTACAGTGAAATTATTACTTGCATGTCTAACCAACATATAGCACGCCGCTGCTCTCTAGCAGCATGATAAACAAAAATATCTTACAGTACCGATATTCATTTTATTTTATAGATAACTGTGAAAGACGCTATATAGCACCTGATCAGGCACAGACTTACGCAGAGGCACGTGTAAAAATCACACAGGCTTTTACTTTTCTTCACCCGTGGGCGCACGTCTTCCCCGTGACCCACAGACAATACACAGTCCCAAAAGCACTTTACACAATTCCACAAACAACTCTCCACCTTGCACCACCACTCCTCCCAGGCAACCTCGTCCTCTTCATCCCGATTCTGGCCCCTTAGTGGTGGAGGCTGGCCCGTTTTATAGCCCACCCGGAAGTGTTCCAGGTGCTTGACCACCTGGTCCCAATTGCACCTCCGGGTGGGGCTGATGACTCGTCCAGCCAGGTTGTTGAGTCTCGGCAGCACCCCCTAGCGGCCACCCCAGCTCTCACCCAGGTTGTGGAGGACTCCATGTCTCATGGAGCCATGCGGGAGACTGGGGAATCCACATTGGCCAAGGAGGCTGCCACCAAGCATCCCGGGGGAGGTATTGAGCTGTCCATGGTGGCTCCCCCAGAACATATGCAGCAGGGGTGTCCCGGCTGGGCATGGGACCCGGCTGTCCATCACATAACATAAATCAGATTACCTTATATATAACTTAACTGTCTCCATACTGCATGTTCAGTGGTGCTGTAGATCTTGAAACGTTAAGGAAAAAAACCCTAAAAAAACAGTGTAGTTAACACTAATTTAGTGGTAAAAGCCGTCTAGAACATACTAGGGGATCTTCACATATTTACCAAAAGGTAGGAGGGAGAAACGCGGAAGGTCAAACTTTAGTTACTGGGCCACAAAGCTGTGCAATAATGTGTCTGTTTGTATAAGAGAAGCCTATCTGTCTCAGCTTTTGGATCGAGGATGAAGACGCACTACTTTAATCCAGCATGCGCTGACTAGATCTGCCGATTAGCTGTTCACACTGCAGCTCTGTTTATTAGCCATTTGCATACAAATACAGATAATTATGAACTGGTACTGGCTCTCCTTTATTCTGTTTGTCTTCTTGGCATTTTACTCTGGGACTTGGTGCCATTGCCCATGGCATACTGCCAAGCTGCAACTCATGCCAATAACAAAAGTGCCAGAGAATTTGGGAGTCTCATAGAGTCCAAGGATGCAAGTATTCAATCATCTTGTTAAGAGTGCCCATCACAAACTGATAAAATACGTATCATAGAAGGCCCAGGTGGGGTTGGGCGGCCATTTGGCTTAGGTCACCAGAGCTGTAACTTTGTTTGACATTGTCTGTTATAACTGCCTGTGAACCGTGAAAAGTTTTTATTTTCTATAGTGATTCTGGTGACTGGAGCTTTTATGTTCTTTCCTTTATCGCCAACTGGCCATATCTCAATTACATGATTAACAGATTGTGACCAGGACAGAAGAGTGCAGTGGCACAAACAGAAAGAAAAGATGGCTAAGCTGCCCAACAAACTCCAGTATAGTTAACACTATTTTGGGGGTAAAGATTGTCATGGAGCCTATCTTAGGGGCTCTGTCCAATTTGGGTCAAGGTCCAAAGTTAGATGCCATTCCATCCTCTGGGACTGCTTGTTTTAATAAAGCCACCAGACAAAAGAGGCAAAGCCAAGTGTGGGCAATGCGGCCAGGTTTAGCCACCCCTCACTGAGTGGAGCTGCAGGTGAAAAAGGAGAGACTGCTAGTGTGAGTGCCCTCTCTTGTCGTGGAGTGGTACTGCTTACTTCTGCAGAGCCAAGATGGTGATCTCCAGGAGCATTTTCGTGACAAGATTTATATTGTCACAAATTGTTTATAATAACCAAGATGAAATTGCTTTTATTACTGTTCATTTACCTTAATTTGAATTTTACGATGTGTTCGTATTATTCGTACACATCGTATAATTTGTATTACAGGTGTAAGCTTGTTATAGCACTCTGAGCTTGCATTCAGTTAAGTGCGCTATACAACAAATGCATTGAAATGTCTGTGAAGTCTTTATCATCTTATACTATTAAGTTATTGATGACAGTCATCGGAAAAAAATGGAAATAATATCTCTTATATATATTTATCTTCTGGATCGTCCTGCTTCCTCTTCAAAACCAGTCCCCCACACACGCAGCCCACACGGCATTTCTCGATTCCTATCGGTTCGTCCTGCTTCCTCTTCAAAACCAATCACACCCACAAACAGCCCACATGGTATTTCTCGATTCCTATTCCTCCTCTTCCAAACCCTTCCCCATGCTGCCTGCGGCCTCCCATACACCCCCATCCCGCTTTTCTCGATTCCTATTCCTCCTTCGGACTACCGCATTCCCTGCTCCTCTCTAATGACCCCATTGGTGTCACATCACCACCCTATATCTAGCCTGACCGCGTGACCTTTCACTTCAGCCATGTGTGTGCCTTGGAGTCTTTTCCGTAGCCTGCTACAGGAAGGTACTCTCTCGACCATTGGCATTGGTTTCGCTCCTTGCTATTTTCGTTATACTGCGACAGTTGTTTCCTAAGCCTTTGTTATAAAATGAACGGCAGTATCTTCTCTGTCGACGGGTTTTTGTACAACGTCATCTCTATTCTGGGATCCGGCAACTGCCTGTTCCTAGCAGCGGGTTATTTCTTGACACAAACGGTTGACGAAGGCAATGCACTCTCACTACGACATAGGGCAGTATATTTTAATGCATCACATTAGGAGAGATTTGGAGACGTTCTTCCTGTTGTTCTTTCCAACGCAAGTCGACTTATCACAACAAGTCATGAGTACTATCAATACATGGCAACATCCGGAGTTTATGGTGGTGAAGCTGTAATTCAAGCTCTTTCCAAGATTCTCCATGCTACCATTGTTTACTTCAAGCACGACCCCAACATCCCACCTTGCATTACGTTTGCAAAGATTTGCGTTAATCTACAACATCCAGTCTTCAGCCACGGTCAGCTTTACGTGGCTTTTTCTAGAGTTAGACCTTTCGACTCATTATCTGTCGTCTCCAGCAAAACACCCATTCACAACTGTGTCTTTCAAGAAGTATTTCTTTCTTCTTGATTTCTGAATTCCTTTCTCACCGTTTTCTGTTCCTATTCTTACACCGCCGCTATGCTACGGTGGGCGTCGGCTAGTTCTCAATATTACCATTCACTAAAATTGATATGTTTCAGGACTAAAAGTTTCAAAAAAAGCCCGAGATCATACAGACCTAAAAAAGATAAGGCCGAAAATCTCAAAAAGATCAAAAATGGCAAATAATATGATTGGTGGTTTTTGTTATTGTTTTATGAGTTTCCACTGAACTTACTTGGTGTTGTTTCTGGATTTTGATATCTGGAGAATCGATTGCTGTCATTAGTTTTGTGATATAAGCTTTTGGTTTAAAAGTGTCATTTTATTTTGTGTCTTTTCTGACACCTTTTTTTTATTTTTTTACTATGGCACTGCCATTTTGGACATTTTCATGACAATGTATCCTACGATGTACCGAGACCATGCAGCAGTGACATTATAGGTGCAACTGTTTAAAGGGTAGTTGAGCAGTCCTAATGCAGCTAATTCTCACTCAACTGTTTTTCTGGTCTGATTGCCTTTCCTAGCCAGAACAGCAACAACCATAACAAGGTAAGAGGGGATCTACCAAAGCAACAGGTCCAAATACACAAAACTTTTAATTGTTTAATTTATACATATTAAATATAGATTATCCAAAAGAAACAAAACAAAAAATAAATAACCAATTCCAAATGATACTAAATAATGAAACAATATAAAATAACAAAATAGGTACTAAATAAACAAAGAAAAAGTAATCCTAAATTAACAAAAACAAGTCAGCTGAATCCTGTAATCCAAGAATGAAGACAAACATTAAGAACCAGAGTAACTATCAAAAATGGTCAAAAGACCAACAATACTCTGCCACTGAGAAATAGGCAGTAAATAATCAAAATCACCAGGAGAAAGAGACATAATGAGAAGCCAACTTGAGAGAGCTGATATGAAATCAATCCTATACAGTTACAGGGAGCCCTTAATAGATTAACTGAAGCATTGTTCCTCTGGAACCTGTGCTGGGTTTGGTTTGAATAATATTTCCACAAGTGCATAGCAGGGTTTTAAGGCTGTTATGATGTCAAGAGTTCCAAAGCAAAATAAGCTCCAAAAAATTGTAAAACCGCTCATTAGAGGGGCAAATACTGCCAGACTCTGGTGAGAAATGAAAAGGGCAGTAAGAAGTATTATAAATATGAAGGTTTATCTTCACAAGAAGCTCTGTTAATCAAAAATAGGCTCAGAGGAGCAAAGGGCTAAGAGAACAAAAGGCATTGCCTTCGAAATCCAAGAAGTAAAGTCATAAATGAGGCAAAAGTTAAATAAACAAATCCAGAATACCACAAAGGCACAAGAATAATCACTAATCCAACTAAATTCACCACACTACGAGCACATTCACAATGAATCACAAGTGGCACTGGGTTTTTCACAGTTTTTATAGGGCTGAGGGCAGTCAATGGTGGTGATGGGCCAGTAGTTTCCACTCTTCACCCACAAAACACATGGCAGATAGTAAAAGATGCTTAGACATAAAGAAAGGAAATAATCAAGAATATTAATATTCTTGAAGAAAAAAATAGACATAAAAGAGACATTTCAACCCCAGTCAGGACAGGAACCCTGGCTAAAACACAACAAAGCCCATCTTAGGTCAGTGATAAAGTACCTTAAAGTTGGGCAAAAACAAACAACCACCTCAGGCAGGGTCACAGAGAAGCAAAATGAAGAATACTTAGAAAGAAGGAGTACACAGAGCAGATGGCATTTCCAGGGGTTGGAGATCCTGGCACCTGTTTTATCTTTTACACAGGCCTTCTGAAGATAAGAAAGTGTGCGTGTGCTTTGTACTTTTGTTTTCACCCTTTACATTATACTTACTTTTCCTGTAAATAATTTTCTTAAATTTTTTTTCATCTAGTGGTGAGCCTGAGTCCAAGTGTTCAAAAAAAGTGCAGAATGCTTCTGTACTGTTAAAGTTTACTGACATGTGAATAAGCTGCAGTACAAGCTTGTGCGGCATAAAAACCACATTAATGTAATGGTATTCTGACATTAAACCTTTTCATAAAACGGAATGCCTCAATCCATTTTAATGTTTTCTTAAACTGCTTTACCTCTTTGACTGCTTATTCTATGAACATGTAATTGTTCACAAAACTTTACAAAGCATTTTCATATCTGTATGTTTTGGTTGATACAATAATTGGGGCTGAAATACAAAGAGGATGTTTTCTGGAGCCTAACTGAGCAAGGGAAAGGTTTCAGGCTGGGGTGTTTTGAGGGAATGTGGAAATATGTGAGTTACAGTATCCTTGTTGCCTGGTGCTTTAAATGGGATTGAAGAGAACTGGGGGTGCATTGTGCTCATGGGGCCAGAAAAGGCCACATTACTACGTGGCTACAAGACTTTCTACGGCAACTTGTAACCTTAGCAATGTAACACAATACTGACATCCGCCCTTGGACATGATGAAAAAGACTTTCACTTCTACCACAGGCATGCAGACCACAAAGCTTGTTTTCATTGTGTGCCTATCCTTGCTTTGTTGAGGTCATGGACAAATAAGGACAAATAAGGGCAAATAAGCTTGTCTCCCTGCAAATTATTTTTAAAACAATATTATGTAATTTAAGGAATTGGAAGTTGGAGTCTACCCCAGCAGTGTCAGGCATAAGATACCAAACATGCTCAAGTTTACCAAACAGCACACTCATGCACACATCCACACTTAAGAAAGATTTTGGGATGTGGGAGGAAATCCACTCAAACACAAGGATAATTTAAAATGTACAGTGGGCAGCCTCTCCAACCGTTGTGAGGCAGCACTGTTAATCACTGCACAATAAATTTACAGTATGACTGATTGTTTCATTTAGGTCTCAACCTTCCTATTTCACTGGAGTTTTTCTCAGGACTTCTACCACAATGTTTCAGGTAATGGAGGCATTGAAACAGGTAAACTTCTTTGCTTTTTATATCTATACTAATAAAAAGCAAAGCCCTCACTGACTGACTGACTGACTGACTCACTGACTCATCACTAATTCTCCAAGTTCCCGTGTGGGTAGAAGGCTGAAATTTGGCAGGCTCGTTCCTTACAGCTTACTTACAAAAGTTGGGCAGGTTTCATTTCGAAATTCTACGTGTAATGGTCATAACTGGAAGCTATTTGTCTCAATATAATGTAATGGAGTTGAGCTGGATGGCCGTGGGGGGCGGAGTTTCGTGTGACATCATCATGCCTCCTACGTAAGTACGTAGAGAACAAGGAAGACCTCTAAACAGCGCTGAACAAAAAATGCTATTTCACAATTGAGAAGGCAGAAAAAGATTATGAAGCAAGTGATGCATACAAGCGTATTCATAAATACAAGCATATTCATAAGTACAGCTACTGCGGAAACAAAGCACGGCGTGAACCGTAAGTTTATATTAAGTTTATAGACACACTCCCGCTGCCGTTTGTCATGCCTGTCATATATATACACATCGATCTACATACTCTCAAATAGACAAGCCACACACCGTGGCGCATAGCGCCGACATCCGAGGTTCGATTCCCGAGAGGGGATGCACTGAGTATGTACGCATGCTTCCCGATTCATTTTACCCTTGCATCCCCTTGGTTTGAGACGTATGAAAAAATATGCGGTTAACGCAGAATCATGTTACGTTATTTTTAAAATGTTTCCTTTTCTTAGCACAAGCACAGCTGAGAAGCTTCGATGCGTTAAAAAAATAACGCATTTAATCACACTAATTCCAAGCAAAGGGGAACTTTTGTCAATGCATGATTTTCTGGTATATCGACAGTACCGCTGCTCCCTATACGCAGAGTATGCAGTCTGCGTAGGGCACCAACTCCCAGGGCTGCACCATCCCAGCTGCTCAAAAAAATCATTTTTATATATTATAATAATAAATTAATATTAGTAATATACATATACAAATAAACAAAAATATAAATGTATATATTGCACTTTGCAGTGAACACAGAGTAGGCTAAGCACACGTGATGAGGCGCGCGCCCTCACCTCTGTTACGACTGCCTATTTGGCCAAAAATGATAATAATTGAACAATATGCCTGCTCCTGGAAAGAGACATCAACAGTCCGGCGCTGAGAAATGAAAGTAAAAAAAAAGCCCAAGGTGAAGCTCGTGCATGTACACCAAATCTCTGGATTGCTCTGCGCATAGCAGTGACACTCCCTGTAACTGTTGCCTCTGCTGAGCGAAGTTTTTCTAAAATGAAGCTCATCAAAACGTACTTGCGCTCATCTATGGCACAAGAGCGCATGAGCGGTCAGGCAATTGTCAGCAACAACTCTGAATTAGCAAAAGCTTTATCATATGAAGAGCTCATTTACGACTTTGCCTCAAGAAAAAGCAGAAGTGTGCCTTTGTAAATTTTGAACTTTGGAAAGCTCCAGCAGATGACAGTGTTGATTTTATTTCAGTTTATCATTGTTTATTTTATTTATTATAAATGTTTTATTTAAAGTGTAATTTTAGTTTGTATTTTTTGCTGTAGAGCTACAATTGTAATTTATAAATGATACAATTTATTTATGTATTTACTTTTATTTGAATAAAGTTCTATTTTGGCCCCTATAGTAGGTGTTTTTTTATTATTTTATTTTTACTTCCGTAATATTTGGGGGAGGGGGCACAAAAGTAAATTTCTGCTTAGGGCACCCATTTGGCCAGCAGCGGCCCTGTAAATCGATTACATTGATGCACACATCAGAGCTAAAAAAATGTTAAGAGTCGGAATAAAGCGCGTTCCTACGACTGATCGGAGGAAAATTTCATTTCAAAAGACTAACCAAGCGAAGCCTTGATAAAAGCATGGTTTTCTGCACACTGAAAAGCAAGCAAAATTAGATGCATTACAGAAAGCGGACTTTGTGGCTCTTACTGGGGATCATTGGACTTCCGTGACCGTTAGTAATTCTAATTACATCTAATTACAAAATGTTCAATGATCACACTGTTTTAGCCTAATGTACAAAATAATTTTGGCTAAGGTTACTTAGAGTTTAAAGATGAAGCTGGTCAAATTACCTTTTATGTTTCTGACTTATTTTTTTAAGAGGAAAAACTGCACTTTATGTTGAAATTTTGGTTATTATTATTTAAAGACAATACCATTCTGAAAATGTACTTAAAGTAATTAAACTACCACTTTATTTTTAAGACTGCCCAATTTTAGCCAGGGATGATACTGTATTTTTGTTTCTGTTTGGAATTGAAATGCAGTTTAAAAGCTTTTTTTTTCAGAAATTAAAAGAGCTTGAGTTTACAATATTCATGTCCATGTCTATTATTTGATTCTGTTGCCCACTAAAACCCTTCTAATTAAAAAAAAACATTTAGGGCAAATTTTCATGTGTGATTACATACGATTAATCAAGATTAATTATTACACGGCCTCTAATTAATTAGATTAATTTTTTTAATTGAGTCCCACCCCTAATATATATATGTAGGTATATATATGTAGATTTGTATATATATATATGTGTATATACAGTATATATGTAGATATGTATATGTATATATATGTATATATATGTGTGTGTGTATATATATGTACATGTATGTATATATATATATGTTTATATGTGTGTGTGTGTATATATATATATAGACACTACTTCTTTGCTGCGAACTGCAGGTATTTTGCTAGTATATATATATATATATATATATATATATATATATATATTCGCGTTTCGCAGCGGAGAAGTAGTGTGTTAAAGAAGTTATGAAAAAGAAAAGGGAACATTTTGAAAATAACGTAACATGATTGTCAATGTAATTGGTTTGTCACTGTTATGATTGTTGCTGTTATATATATATATATATACATACACACACACACATATAAACATATATATACATATACACATATATACACATACATCCACATAAAAATAACGTAACATGATTGTCAATATACAGTAATTGTTTTATGAGTGTTGCTGTCATCAAGGATTTGATCATCATTATTTCTTGCAATCTGGTTCGTATTTGGAGGATGTGTTTATTTAATGTTAGCTAAGACCCGACACTTAAAAGTTTCTTGCTACAGCAATTTTAACTCTGTTACAAAGTGATCTAAAGTCTCGTTTATACCTCGTGTCTTCTCAGTAAACTTGTATCTCGCGAATACCATCATTCGCCGTAGGCATGACAAACGGCAGCGGGAGTGTGTCTATAAACTTAATATAAACTTATGGTTTACGGCGTGCTTTGTTTCCGCAGTAGCTGTACTTATGAATATGCTTGTATTTATGAATACGCTTGTATGCATCACTTGCTTCATAATCTTTTTCTGCCTTCTCAATTGTGAAATGGCGTTTTTTGTTCAGAGCTGTTTGGAGGTCTTCCTTGTTCTCTACGAACTTACGTAGGAGGCGTGATGATGTCACACAAAACTCCGCCCCCCACGGCCATCCAGCTCAACTCCATTACATTATATGGAGAAAAATAGCTTCCAGTTATGACCATTACGCGTAGAATTTCGAAATGAAACCTGCCCAACTTTTGTAAGTAAGCTGTAAGGAATGAGCCTGCCAAATTTCAGCCTTCTACCTACACGGGAACTCGGAGAATTAGTGATGAGTCAGGGAGTCAGTGAGTCAGTCAGTGAGGGCTTTGCCTTTTATTAGTATAGATTTAAATAAAACTTGAACGGATACGATAGTTTATAATACCCACGCAGCACTAAGTGCACGTAAGAGCGGGAGTCATCCATTTTAACAAGCAGCGTATTGCACTGATACGAAATAGCCTGCCCATTTACTTATTTAGGAATGGATCCATAAATTAAGATTTTGTACAAATAATATTTTTCATTTTTCTTCCTCGATGGATTCTGGCACCCCCAGCAACAGCTGCTCGCACTCCAAAGGGTATATATATATATATATATGTGTGCGTGTGTATATATATATCTATATGTATGTATATATATATATATATGTGTGTATATATATATGTGTATATATATATATATATATGTATATATGTGGATGTATGTGTATATATGTGTATATGTATATGTATATATATGTTTATATGTGTGTGTGTGTGTATGTATATATATATATAACAGCAACAATCATAACAGTGACAAAACAATTACATTGACAATCATGTTACTTTTTTTCAAAATGTTTCCTTTTCTTTTTCATTACTTCTTTAACACACTACTTCTCCGCTGCGAAGTGCGGGTATTTTGCTAGTAGATAGATAGATAATAAAGGCACTATATAATAGATAGACAGATGGATAGATAGGTAAAGCACAAAATAATAGATAGATAGATAGATAGATAGTGTCAGAGACAGCTGGGGAGGCGACCCAGCCGGGACGCCCAGGAGGACCAGAGGAGGGCTTGCGCCTTTCCCAGACCATGTGGGGGTGACCGCCCTGGTTGCTTTGGGGACCACAGGTTGGGAGCTTGGAAGCTCAATGCAGTAGGAGCCCATGGTCACTGCTAGGGGGCGCCCCGCTGCCTTTGGAGCCCTGGACTTGGGGGGAAGAGGAACGGGGACACCCGGGGTGCTTCTGGGTGCGCAACCGGCACTTCCGCCACACAAGGGAGTGTCGGTGGAGGAGTGTTGGGAAGCACTTGGAGCTCGTCTGCGTGTGGATATAAGAGGCCACCTCCCTCAATTCGATGGCTGGAGTCGGGTGGAAGTGGACAAGAGTCTTAGAGGAGGGGAGTGGAGGTGGACCAGAGACCAGAAGAGGCATTGTGAGAAGACCTGGACTTGAGGGGTGATTGGTGCTGCGGCACTGGGTTTGTGCTCACTTGTGTAAATAATAAGTGTAAATAAATGTGTGTGGTGAAACATCATGTCTTTCTGTCTGTGTCTGGGCTGTACCCCACAATAGATAGATAGATAATAAAGGCATTATATAATAGATAGACAGATGGATAGATAGATAGACAGGTATAGCACTAAATAATAGATAGATAGATAGATAGATAGATAGATAGATAGATAGATAGATAGATAGATAGATAGATTCATAATCAGTGATATTAATTGATAATACATTAATCTACTTATTTTAATTTGCTGGTCTTTTCTCTTCTCGTATTCAACATTCAGAAAATCACAGCAGTACAATATTTACACTTAAGACATTTAGAAATATTTCTATTTGTGCTACAGCTTTAAATGCTTAACTCACTTATGCTGTTTTGCCCTTTTTTGTGTTGCTTGTTATCTTCATTGTAATATGACAATTAAAAACAAGCAGAGCAGACTTGCGGGTAAACAACATTAAATTATGAAAGGTTGCAACTACTTCAGCATCAGACTCACTAATTAGTAAATAATGGATTAAATAACCAGAACACCTAGAAACACAGAATGAAATTCAGGATGAAAGTATTGTTAAAATTAAAAAAATAACATTATCCCCACATAATTGCTTATTACAGTTTAATGAAAATTTACTAAACTTAGTTTTATCATTTCTAATTTGGAATAAAAACCTACTGGCACAGCAGGTCCCCAGGACCAAGTTTGAGAAGCACTGCTACAAACTATATTATACAGCATATAAAATGGATTATTTGTATTATTAGTAGTAGGAGTGGTATTAGCATCACTGTTATTACTATTTAGTAGACCTGCCAACCTACTTGGCCCACACACCTTTGTACACATGACATCACACAAACTCCTTCTGGTGGAAAGGGATACAAATGGAATTTTTACCTGCATTGGACAGCTGGTATAACAAAGAGCTTGTACATAAAATCTAAAAGGGGTGTTTTCAACAAAATAAAGGTTCTTGTTTTATAAGGATGACTGTTTGAGGCCCCATGCCAAGGTTTCAGTGGTTTGATTTGTCACAGTGCCCACAGATGTGTGATACACCTTCATTTGTCTGACTCTGAAGCAGACGCTTGAACCAAATCTTTCAGCTGTAGATGCTTCTTAACCTAGAATGCTGAAAACACCTTCCTTTTTGCAAGCCAACATTCATTTATTTCAGTTTAGGGCTTCAAGAAGAGAAAATAAATGATCACAAGAGACTGTATGTATAAACTTTTCAGAACTGGACTGAGACCAAAAGCTGACACCTTTATTTAAAGCATGTTGACTCACAACCTGATAAATGCTTCTCTATATATCTCCGTGGCTGTCCTGGCCGACCATAAAATGACGTTACACATAGAAAGAACTTTTTAGTACTGTATTTGATAAAAAATAAGACTGAGGGGCTTATTTATCCAAAATACCTCTCTTTCTGGAGAATTATTTATGTTCTTTTATTATGCAAATTCACATTCTTTACAGCATACAACCCTGAGGAACCATGAGAGTCTTTCAACCTTTAAAAAGTGTAACTTTGAAACAGACTTTGGATGGAATGCAAGTCTATGGCACAGCACACCAGTGCACCCACCAAGTTCATTCAGACTGAATGTGGGGGGGAGTTTAGATTTATTAGTCAACATAAAAGCACATCTACAGACAGAAGGAAAGAAACTATGCACACAATACAAGAACATCAAAAACCTGAACTCAGATGTGAACTAGAGTTAACGCACTGTGAGACTGAATTACCATCTAATGAACAAATATTTTAAATACTTTAAAAACTTAATCTCTATGAAATGTAATATTAATTTATTCAGCTAACCTTTGCCCTGCAAAAGACAGATTTCCTGCACTCAAAAATGACAACAATTAAGTGACTATGACAAAATTATGTTTTTTGTTACAGTACTTTAGTTACACTTCTTAACCAAGGAAACATTTATATTGTAAGTGCAAATTATCATTGTTTCCATGTTGTTAATAACTCAAGGACTAGTAGTTGCTATCCCAGTGTCAACAATGAGTCACCTTGTGCTCTTTATTCACAAAGGACCTGTCTTACTATGTCACATTTACCACAAAACAAAATAAAAAAGTCACTTACTGTTATCAATATCTGGTTTCTTATTGACAAAACCACAATCATACTGGGCAATTCAGATGATCTCCACATAAGCACAATGTTAATGTAAGAGAATTGGGGGTCAGGGGTTGTGGGGGGGGCAGTACAACTAATCACTACATCGCCATGCTGCTCTTCACTACACATTCTTCTACTTTCTCTGTGCATGTGTTTTTCTGTATAGCACAAAACTGAAAGCCCTGTTAAAAAGATGGATGTATTGGGGACACCTTTGGTTGGAAGTATTTGAAATACATTCATTTTGACCAGGCCCACTCTATCATTGAGAAAACACTTGATTTTTAACTGTTTTGCAACAATGTCCTGAGAGCAGTTATTATATAACTTCTTCTTTTACATATACACTTGAAACAAATGAAAGTTTAATTAAAGATATATATATATATTTTTACTGATTGTGGAGCACCAGAGGTTTATTTTCTCTAGGGATGCTGCTGACTGGCCCTTTAGTTCTCCTATCCTCCATTTTTAACTGACCATATATTAGCAATAATACTTATGGACATATATTATATACACATATATATATATATATATATATATATATATATATATATATATATATATATATATTTGAGTTATGTATAATACATATATTATGTATACATATATAATATACAGTACATATATAAGCGCCTTGAGCATGGGAAAGGCGCTATATAAATAAAATGTATTATTATATTGTTAGGAACTTTTTACATCAGTCAGAAATTGCTTTGTTTTGTAATAAATCTGTATATTTATGTAATTAATAATTTGTAAAGTGGTAATTGTATTTAACCTATGACTGTTACAGCACTCCGAATCTGCACTCAAATAGGGCATTTTACGTCGCAGCAGGAGCACCCCTGTATTCAGAAATCGTTTTCTCCCAACTCAAGTGGATTTTCTCCACTCCACTGGTTGCCTTCCACAGTTCAAAACCATAAAATTAGATTGGGTGACAACAATAAGTTGACCCAGTGTGAGTGCATGTGTATCTTGAAGAAAGGTCTTCCAATATGCCCACTGCGGACTAAGCATGGGTTTAACTTTAAAATACTTTTTATTTTGCAAACAAGGTTTCAGAAACTGGATACTAAAAATGCAAGTCATATTCTCTTTACAGTAATTTCCAAAGAATGTTAACAGCGATTTAATTACAAGTGTAGTGCTCTATTATGCCTGCAATCCTGAGGAACACCCGGTACTCTGCTATCCTCAGACCTCATTCTTTACAAGTAAACGTCTGGGACTGCTTGGATTTACGTTATATTTCTTTTTTTTCTCTCTCTCCCTAACTGAGGCGGAAGTTTTTCTTCCTAATGGTCTGACAACATTGAAATATTTCATGTAAATACGAAAAAAACATTGCGCCACAATGTAGTAAATATTTGACGCACTTCGTACTGTTAAGAGCAAACTGTGCGGCTTGTCTCCAAACCTTACCGCTGTTCTTTTTGTGTACTGTGCGTTTATTTGAAGACTGTTACACTCCCGAACTTGACGACGAGGTAACAGTCTAATAGTTTACGGTGCATCAGACGAAAGGTTTCGGTTACCATTAAAAGTAGTCTTGTTGAGGTTCCATTTTCTCCAGCTGCACAGTCAGCCGAGGGTATCTTTCTTTGCCTAATCAGGACAAGGTCCTGTGAGCTGGCAGGGAATACTACACTCCCCAGAATGCACCACTTTCTCACACATGCGCAGAACACCACATTCACAGGAAATGGCGTAGGATTTGAAGGAAGCGGGCGGGCAGCGCGAAAAAAGAAAACAAAAGTGCGCTTGACTTTACTTGTTCGTTGGATGTGTTTTGCCTGCCCGGTTTATGTCTGCCGCGTTAATTTTCGGAGCACTTATATACACGGCTTTCTGGCTTGAATGACGGATAATGTCAGCTAAAACCACTCCTTTTTAAAGGTTAGTGAAGAGAAGATAAAAGGTTTTAATTGTGTGAAAACCATTTAGTAAAACGTATTTGTTAAACCTCTACCAATTAATGGATTTAAATTATTTAAGGAAATAAAGGTAATTCACGAAACAAATAACTTGTATATTGTATGATAAAGATACAACTTAGTACGAGACGATGCCGTTCGGATTCAGGTAGTGCTGTTTTTGTTATTCTATTGCAGTACCTTAACGTGCCTGTTTTACTTTCTATTAACTTGACCAATCCTATGTGACAAGTTCATCCATCCATCCATCCATCCATCCACTTTCCAACCCATTGAATCCGAACACAGGGTCACGGGGGTATTAAAATTAAATTACAATTAAAAATAGCTAATTTGAATGTGTTTTTTAAAGTTTTCATCATTTCAACGTCTATTGCTATACTGAAATAAATGTCAGTGTCAAACATGGTTAAATTCAAAGTGAAAATGACAGACAGATGGACAGACACTCACTATGTCCTTCATGAACTATGCCATATGTGGCTCACACGTACAGTCATGTGATAAACTAAGTACACCCCATGAAAACTGCTGACTTTTTCAACACATTTGAACTGGCACAAACGTTACATGTTTATGCAAACAGTGCCAACAGATAAAGATGATATACCTGAACAAATGACACATCAAACTGACATGGTGTTTTCTTTCTCATAAACCAAATGAATAGAAATGCAGATTTGTAATGTGGAAAAATTAAATATAGCTATCCATTTATCTCCACTTCAAATCCGTAAAATTAGAATCAGATGTTCCAGAGTAGGTGCCAATGATCACAGTCTCCTTAGAGAGTGTGCAGTTGGGTCCAGTCTTATTTAAGATAAGAGTCTGGTTTTCTGTTTGATGTTGATGTGTGTGGAATCATCATGCCAAGAACAAAAGAGCGCTGGCACTCAGGAAAAAGGCTGTGGATACATGAATCTGGCAAATAATTTCAAAAGGAAATATCATCAACAAGTGGTGTAGAATTCAAATGACTGCTAATTTGTCCAGGACTGGCTGGCCCAGCAAATGCAATCCAAGTGCTGACTGTTTTATACTAATAGAAGTCCCCAATCCATTAACTCCAAAAATTAATTGCAGCATGTACTGATAGTTGGAAGTCAAAGGTAGTGCATCAGCAATCAGAAAAAGATTGCATAAATTACATGTGAATTTAAGGTGTGCTAGGAAAAAGCTTTTATAGTCCAAAAGAACATTGGAGCAAGGCTACAGTTTGTCATTGAATATGTAGGCAAAGACCAGGGCCCTGATATATAAATGGTGCGTACACACAAAAATGTTGTGTATGCCCGTTTCCACATTCACATCGTAATGTATAAAAACTAAACTTGGTGTAAAGCCACACACATTCTCGTGGCAGCCTTCACCATTGTGTACGCACTTTTCTGCTTTGTTTTGCAAATTGGTGGCATGCAGCATCAAAGCAGTGCTACTCTTTGTGTGTGGTCTTCCTTTTTTCAGATTTGCATCAGTGACGGGATTTATCAATTACACCAAAATTAATTGCGTATTGTTTACATATTTAATTCACTTGACTGTAAACATTCATAATGGTGCACGCAATGAACAAATTATTCCAAATACCAGACCTGCTTTTGCATTGTTAATCTCCGTGCACCACTGTATGTGTGTGTGGTATCTTAGCTCCACAGCAGCTGATCGGAAAGCTCTATGGTGGGTTGTGTCGAGAGTACAGAGGATTATCGGGATACAGCTTCCAGCCGTGGAGGAAATTTATAGCACCTGCTGCCTAAGGAAAGCCACCAGCATCTGCTTGGATCCCACTCACCCATGCCACAGTCTATTTGAATTACTCCCATCCAGCAAACACTTCAGAGCCTTTCCTGTACAGACCTCGCAGTTCAGAAACAGTTTCATCCCATGAGCTGTGTCCATCAAGTGCTTGCGGCAGAACTCCTTGTACTTATAAGTACAATTACCTCACTGTAAACTTACACTACATCTGTAACATTGCACAACCTGATCCACTGTATGAACCATTTGCACTATCTGCACTGTATGCACATGTTTATTGTACTTACACATTCATATTGGATATTTTTCATTTTTTTATCATATTATTATTATTATTGTTACTTTATCAGTTTATAGGAAAATGCATTTATGGAGGATTTGCATATTGAATCTCATTGTACCATACAATGACAATAAAGTAATTCAGTTCAATTCAATAGAAATAAGCGTGTGTTTACAAATAATGGTGGCTGGCTTCTAAGTTAATTTAGATTTCCAAGAGTTATCTTCTTGGAGCTGTGTGCTATTAGAATACCAGGACGTGTACCTGATATTTTTATGATGAAGTCCTTTAAAGTATGCATATTGCATTTTACAGATAAATTGTTAACTTTATTTAAATATGTGAGGGAGCGGTGGCACAGCGGCAGGGATGAGCTGGCGCCACATCCAGGGATTGCTCCTGCCTCACATTTGATGCTTGCTGGGACTGGTGCAACCCTGGATGGATGGATGGAATACTTAAACATGTATAACAAAGATATTTCAATGTTCCATTACATTTTTGTAGAATCAGCGTTCTAAGCTTACAGCTGGTTTGACATTTATTACAGAGATCATTGTGTGGCGATTGATTACATGGAGAAAGAAAATGGAAGCACAGGAATTGGGGGTTGGTACGTTTGACAGAGAGAGTACTGGTGCATTAAATTATTCCATTCAGGGTCACACATGTGCCAGTAGGCATCTTGTGGCAGGTGGGAACAATCCCAGGACAGGATTTAATAGGATATAGCGGGTCGGATAATGGATGGATTAACTTGCCATATGACAAAGTGAAAGCATGTTTTCATAAAGGTTTACAAATTTATTAAAAACCAAAATCTGAAACCTCTCTTTTTTATAACTATTCAGACTCTTTGCTGTGGCCCCCCAGATTGTGGTCTGTTGCATCCTGTTTGCTTTAATGATCCTGGAGATGAGTCTAGAACTTGACTGGAGTCCACCTGTGGCAAAATGAATTGATTGGGTATTGTTTAGAAAATCACACAGCTGTGTATATAAGGTTCACAATTCACACTGGATTTTGGGGCAAAAACCAATCCATGAAGTCCAAGGAACTTTTCTGTAGACCTACATAATCAAATTGTGTTGAGGCGCAGATTAGGGCAAAGGAATAAAACCATTTCTAAAGAGTTTAGTATTCCTAGGAGCAACATGTCCCTAAATAATTGTGAAATGAAAGGAATTTGGAACCATCAGGACTCTTCCTGGAGTTGAACATCCAGCCAGACTGTGTAACTGGGCAAGAAGGGCCTTCATCAGGAAGGTAACCAAGAATCCAATGGTCACTCTAACAGAGCTTCAGAATTTCTCTGCTGAGAGGGGAGATTCTGTCAGAAGAATGACCATTTCAGCAGCACACCATCAATCAGGTGTTTATGGTCGAGTGGCTAGATGAAAGCCACTCAAGTAAAAACCATATGATAGCCTGCTGGGAGTTTGCCAAACTGCACTGTTTTATCTTGGTAGAGTAATATATATATATATATATATATATATATATATATATATATATATATATATATATATATATTGCTCTACTTTCCCCTATTGTATTATTAATATTTAGCCATAGAATGCCCAATCTCATAGACTTACCACTGTATATAACTTATCCCCACCTTCCCTTCTATATCTATAACCTCAGGCAATTAGATGTAGTAAAAAGACAAGAAGGAGTTAAGTTACACATAAAATAATGTATTACTGATAATATTCATAAATAACAACAAAATGCAAAGTACATTTGAATATTGGCAACCATACAACCTGATAAAATGGTGATGTGTAATTCAGGTGGCACACAGACTTGTAGTTACTTAATGTCTCTAGTAAAGGCATCATTGGTGCTCAGCTTTTAGCCACATGTCTGTTCAAAATGGCTGAAGCTGTGCTCTTCATTGTGTTGTCTTCAGTTCATGGTGTGATGGTCTTCTTCAGTTGTTAGCAAGAGAAAGATACTTCTACATCATCACAGGTTAGCAAGAGAGATGCTTCTTCATCATATGTTGGTTAGAAGAGAGAATGTGGTTGAGCAAGCAAATTTATAGGTTTTCTGTCCAGCCCCCTACAGCCAATAGGATATCATGGTACTTAAAGGCCTCTGAGACAAGCCAATTCCAAACAGCCATATCTCAGACCAATGGGGGGAAATAGTACATCTTAACACCTGCAACTCCCCAAGACCATATGTTAAGCTAACCTGGCTTTGTGTGGGGGATGAAAGAAAACCTTTAGCAAAGAAACACTCGCCAAACTAGTTTAAGACACATCTCCCAAATCCTGTCGTAAGATTACAAAGAAAAGTCGTAAACGGTGGGGGGGGCTTGGGGTGTTTGCAAACACGAATGCCTCTCACCAAAGTAACACTAAATTACATTGCCTAAATTACAAATAAAGACGTACAAAACATTTATCAAGTTATATGCAAAATCTTACATCACAACAGGCATGTAAAGGACTTTGGTGTAATCAGACAAATCACTGCTCATCACTTTCCTAATACCATCCCTATGGTGAAGCACAGCGTTGGCAGCAGCACGCTATGGGGGTGCTTCGCAGCGAAAGGGACAGGGAGACTGACCAGAAACGAGACTGATGAATGCAGCCAAATGCAGAGAATTTCTTGAAGAAAACCTGCTCCAGAGTGCGCACCACCTCAGACAGGGGCAACAATGACCAGAGAAATACACACAAAACAATGCTGGAGTGTCTCTCAGATACGTTTCTGACTATCCTCGAATAGTCAAGCCTAGCCAAAGCTCAAGCTTAAACACCATAGAACGTCTGTGGAGAAAAATGAAGATGGCAGTTTAGAGCCACTTTACATTTAATATAGAAGAGGAGAGGATCTGCCAGGATGAATGGGATAAACTGCCCAAATACAGGTGTGCAAAACTCACAGAGACTTACCCAAGAAGACCTGAAGATGTAATTACTGCCAAAGGGCCTTCCGCAAAGCACTGAATTAAGGGTCTGAATGCTTGAGAAATTTCAGTTTTGGATTTATAATAAATTTGCAAACCTATCTGAAAACATGTTTTCACTTTGTCATTATGAGTTATTGAGTGTAGATAGATGAGCAAACATTTATCCATTTAAAATGAAATCCACAACACAGTAACGCATGCTAAATACAAAGGGGTCTGAATACTTTCTGAATCCACTATAGGAAGGGGGCTAGTAAATCTGATAAACTTGTGACTATTTCCCTATATCCCAACGTGTCTTTTTGTTTATAAATTATGTAAAACAGAGTGTTTGATCACCTCAGTCACTGTATACTGAACAACAGATTCTGTGTTTGAATTACTGTTTTTAAAGGGTTAACAATGGAGACCCCCAATTCATTAAAGTCCAGACCAATCTATACAACACCAGAAGACAAGCTTACTTCTAGTGAACCACAAACCTCAACAAACAAGCAGGTAAAGATGAAATGTTTTATTTCATATAAATATTACTTTTTTAATGTAAGTTAACAGTTTTGGTGAGATGTGCTCAAAAAAACAAAAATAATTCAAGTTAAAGCCAAATTGTACAGTACACCTCCATACTGATTATTATTGCTTAGTTTGTTAAATTATTAACACAGTGTAATTTACTGTTTAATTATTTAATATAACCACTAAGTTTTGCAGATTTTAACATAGTGTTTTATGAATAATGCCTGAAAACTCTTAATGTATGACTTGCAATTTGCACTTTATGATAAATACGTGCATCTTTTTATTAAGATGTTTACAACAGTGCAGTGGTGGGTGCCGGTCACAGCTCTGGAGTGCTGAGGTCTAAAGCCTGCCATGGCACTGCTTGTGTAAGGTTTACGTTCTCCCTGTGTCTGTGTGGATTTTGTCCTAGTACGTTATAAAGCTGTGCATGTTCTGGTGATTGGTAACTCTAAATCAGCTTCTTTTAGTACCAAACACATAGGTTCAAGTTCTTTCAATGTATCTGTGGCTTTGTCTCTGTGTACTTTGCTGTGCTTCCCACTTACCAAAGATGTGTTAGATTTAATTGGAATCTCTAAACTTGCCCCATATGAGTATGTAGATGTGTATCTGTATGAGTGGGTCTCATGCTACTGAGGTACTGTAGGTTATGGCTTCTGTGACCCTGAAATGGATTAAGCATGCTTAATAAGAGATTGAAACTGACCTGTTATGAAGGATGTTGCCATGTGAATAACCTGGCAGGTCATCCTGGATTTGCTCCAGGTTTACATGTCTAATTGCAACATGGCTGTTTCTGATCTTTATTGATAAACCATGACCAGACGATGATTTACTACTGAATTTGATTCCAGTTTTTTTTTCTTTTAGACATTGAGTGACACCCTTAGAGAGAGATTAAGGAAAACCAGACGTTCCTTTACATCGCCATTCTCTGTGGCGAAACGGCTTAAAATTGATGATGATGCTAAAGTGGAAGCCGTGTCTCCAGTTCCCAATGGAAGTTCAGACAAGATGAGTAATGATATTACTGGAGAGAAGGCATTATATCACACTGTGAAGAAACATATAGCCTCCACTGAGCCACTTTCTGTTGACACAGACACTGGTGAAGTGATTTCCTTGCGGTCCCAGTCTGTTTGCTTGCAAGCACTAGTTGATCTGCCAGAAACGGAGCTTAAAATTTTACATGATGCACTGAAGAAAGAAGTACAAGAGCAAGAAGAGACGCTTCGTAGACTGAGCATGGCGAAAATGTATAGAGCAAAGGTACGTAAGTAAGAAGTCTATTCAAAATGAACTGCTGATTATTTGTGAGATTGCGATAAGGTTTTAATGAAGGCGATATGTTAAATGCAGTAAATTCAGAAAGTATTCATACCCCTTCACTTTCTCACACATCGTTGTGTTGTAGATATACATTTTCCATTTTTGCTCATCAATGTACACTCAATAATCCATAAGGACAAAGGGATTTAGTTTTCCTATGTCTGTGTTGTTTACTTTCTCGCATACAAAGTGTAGGGAGAAAGTATTGTATTCGTCCAAAGATTCAATGTCAAGATTTTGATGAATCTTGACGTTTTAGACCTCCCTGAGTCAAAAAAATAGCATTTTGGAATTATATCTGTGTCTGTCTGTCTGTGTGTGTGTGTAAACACGATAACTTGAGTACGCTTTCACTTAGGTCAACCAAATTTTGCAAACAAGTATTAGGTACAAAACATAGATGTCTGTCAACCTTTCGGCTATACTTTACCTTTTATTCATGCAGCTGCAGAGTCTGATTTATTCAAACTTCCATCCATCCTCCAACCCGCTATATCTTAACACAGGGCGCAAGGCAGGAAACAAACCCCGGGCAGGGCGCCAGCCAACCGCAGGACACACACACACACACACACACCCACACCCACACACTAGGGACAATTTAGGATCACCAATGCACCTAACCTGCATGTCTTTAGACTGTGGGAGGAAACCCACGCAGACACGGGGAGAACATGCAGACTCCACGCAGGGAGGACCCGGGAAGCGAACCCAGGTCTCCTTATTGCGAGGCAGCAGTGCTACCCACTGCGCCACCCTTATTCAAACTTACTTTTTAAATAATTGTGCAATATATTATTAGTTTGATTTGATTTGTACTTGATGGTTCTTTAATATAGAGAATATAAAAATATAATAATTGTCTTGCAGTTTATTCCTCAAATATCCATCCCCCATATCTGAGTATATGAGAAAGTCTATAGGGGAGACCACTCCCGATTTTTTTTCTTTTATGTACTTCAGTCCAACCCCCAAGAACAAACAACCCACATCCTAAAGATAAGCTGGTTAGGTTGACTATCAGTTCTGTCGTAGCCTAGCTGATGTGGTCTATGATAAGCAAACAGTACTGTTCTGAGTTGGTTTCTTTGCTGTGCCTGATGTTACTGGGGTGAACTGTAACAACCAGGCTTGGAAAATGAATTAATGTGTTTAATAGCTAAAGATAAACAACTACGAACATTTTCATTTTAACAATTTATTAAGTGCTTTAAAAGTTCCCCAAAACACTTTTTAAAAAAAAAACAAAACTGAAAGATGTATAATTTACAAAGTATGTGCAGTAATTTTAACTTAAAAGTGAGTTTATGTATTAAAATGCATATTATGCTTATTATATTAGTATATAAAAAATAATTTAAAAATTGAATTCTAAAAAAATATTCATTTTTCCCCTTCCTAGAATGACTTGGACGTGTTGCAGTGTCTGATAAGTAAATGGAGATTATGCAGCCAGTCAGTGCTGTATGAGCTGCAGTCGGTTCTTCCTTCAGACAGCAGTAAGTTGAGTCTCACTCAGCTTATTGATGGCTTTGGACTCGATGATAAGATACTGCACTATGACAGAGTAAAGGAAGAGTTTCTGGATATGTAACCTGCCTATGATTATTTAGAATACAATGAAATGTGGTTGTTTTTTGAACAGCTCAGTTTCTTGCTAAAATTCTATAAGTTTAGTATTTAGGTTCCATATTTATAGTATGTATTTAACTTTTCCACACTTAAGATAAATAAATGCCATATTGCCAAACTTGTAAAATCAAATTGCAGTCTAGTTCACTTGATGCTTAGACCTATCTATTCCCTGTTATTTCACATAAGAAATTCTAATATTGATTTTGTTAGCATACCTAGCATGGTGAATTTATCTTGCTTTGATAAGTATGTTTTTGATTTTGTTTTCTGCCCATGGGAATTACTGCTGGATGTAACCAAAAGTAGTAGACAAATTAGGCTTTTAGGTAACTTTAGTTTATTTACACCTTTATGATATAATAACTTTATTTACACCTTTATGATATAACAAGTCCTAAATTCACTAACTGACTATTTTATTTTAATAATATTTGGTGCACTCTTTTTGATAATATGATTTTTGTTTGCCTTATTTAAGAACTGAAATATAAACCTCAAGGCTGCATCATTTTTCCCCAAATATTTGTAATTACCATAATGCCAGCTATACACACCTAACTATTCTGCTTTGATTTGGATTAAACAGGAACACATCAAACCTTCTGATTTTTATTCATTATTAGAATGAAGAATGTTGGAATTTTCAGTGTTCTAGTTGCACCAAAGCAGGAAAAGTTCTCATCCTCAGTTTCTCAAGTTTATCTTTTAGTATGGCTGCTTCTTGAGCTTGAGTCTTTGCCAGATCCACCAGTTTCTTCCTCTGAACAATGTCCTGGTATCGTTTTTTATTATTCAGTGCTATGTTATCTTCCACAGCTGTTTGTAAATAATTAGAAAATAGATTTTTGGTAAATATACCTTTACCCCAGTAATAAAAGGCAAAAATATAAACATACTTACCAACAGCATCATAGATTTGTTGTCTTTCTGCAACAACCATTATCATTTCCTTTAGCTCCTCATCCAGGATGGTGTTGTCATCTGCCTTTACTTTGATTTGTCTCTCTATATCTTTAATAATCCTCTTTACATTTTTTACATTTTTCTGATGGTTCTGAAATGCAAAGATACGTGTTTGTACAGTGCATTATGGTATGTGCAGTGTCATAGCTATTCATCTTAGTCCCTGGAAGGTACAGTAGCTTCAAGATGAGTACAGTGTTTTGAAGAAAGTTAATGTGTTATGTAGAAATACTGCATATTGATGTTGTAACATTGAACAGCAAGAGTGCATCCATTCCTTAACTGTCTTGTTAAGAGTATATTTGTTGTTTTATTCTCAAAAGGCTTGTAAACAGTAACACACTTACACAAGCTTGGGTGTGAATGTCTGAGAAAGACTGCAGGAGCCTAATTCTGTTTGTTTAGGTGACCTAATGAGAACTTTCCTGATAATATATTTTTATGAACAAAATTTGTGAACAGAGCTCATTTCTAAACCTAGGCTTCTATAAAGCTTCTGGTAGTGGAAAAAGTAATTGGGGCTCTTCTCAGAAACGCCCTCTTAATAACGTCCTAGGCTAAAGAGAGAGACAGAGAAATTGATATTTTAATAGAGGCGCCTTTGGGGTCAGGATGATGGGGCATTCACAAGAGAGAGAAAAAAAAGTAGGATGGCCAGAGGCAAGACCCAGTTGGTGATACTAATGTAATGCAACGTAATGTCTTCTGTAGCAGGATGGTTAGAACTGCTGGTCGAGAGTCTTGGGAAAAAATTCCTGCTAAGCCACTGTCAGTGTGGGGTCTGTACCTTCACCTCATGTGACATTTTGTGTTGTCCCCCAGGTATTCCAGTTTTCCTCCTACTTGTCAAATGTGTCACTTAAGGTTAATTAGTGATACTAAAGTGGCTTTTTGTGAGTGGACTCTGTAATGAAAAAGTGATCAGCAATCATATTATTCTGTTCCTCTCAAGTCTGCCTTAATATTTATGCTGCCACAAATACAGTTTGTGATCCATTGGGTTGGCATTTCTAATTCAGTGCATATAGTACAGTACTAGCAAAGAGCTCTGTACAGTTTAAGGCTTGTACCTTTACTTGTGCAGCAATGGTTTTCTCCAGAACTGAAATCTGATGCATTAAGTGGCTTTCATGATCACGTTCATTCAGGTACTAAAAGAAAAACAGAACATAAAATTAATATTGATTTTGTTTATGTTTTATTCATACAGAATATTTTATTTAGAGTATAGAATTTCTGTGGGGTTGATGTTATATGACATTGCCAGTCTCTCAGCTTAACGAACTAACTGCTCAGATTTGTAATTATTTGTCTGTGCGGTTAGCTGGATATTATCACCTAAAGATGAGAGGACAAGGCCAGTTACTGTAAACTGTAGAATTATTTATTTTCTCATAACTGTATAATATTTGCTAAATTGTTTTACAATAAAGTACAAGAAGGATGGTTCAAATTGCACCCCTGACTCCTTGTGTGACCCTGAGCATGTCACATAAAAATATCATGCACTTATGATTTGCAAGTCACTTTGGATAAAATATCAGCTGAGTAAATAAATGTAAATAGTGTGTTTTGGCTGCATATTTATAGTCCAGCTTACTCTCCACATTTGAATTTCAAGGGGAACTAGGAATTAAAACATCATGAAATAAGAATCTTACCTCTTGTAATTCCTTGGAGAACTTCAGCATTTGAATATCTCTATGTTTATTGTTTAAATCCTCCATCTGCATTTTCATTTTCAAGTGCTCCCACTCTTGAATGATGATCCCCTTTCGGAAATCTTTAATTTTCATCATGGTGGCAATCTTCTGATCCCCAATAGTCTTCAATTAGAAAATAAATTAAGAAGTGTGACAGGAGTAAGCTGACAAAAATTTAACAAGACAACTGACAATGACAATTGGTACTATTAGTGGATGGCCTGAGTGTCTACGGATTGGTACTGTTTTCTTTTTCAGTGTGCAGTTTACTGGTTGAACTTCCACTGGTTCAGTCTGTGGTTTTAGAAATGCCATCACCTCAGTGTTTAGTTTCCTTTAGATAACCATTATCTGTAATGATTACTCATGAAAATGTTGGCTTCTTTATTTTGTTAATGTAGGCAGTGGGTGCAAATGACAATGCTTCATATGCAGAAGCAACAAATACCTTACCATTTACAAAAATCAACTTGAATTTGGGTGATTCGGTAATGACAGTGATTTCTAGTACAACATTATTGGGCTCCTTTTAAAATTTAGTCCAAAGTTGTAATCAGTAAAGATAAAATACAATAGCAAAAAATGAATTACAAAAACAGATCACATGTTATTTGCCACTGAAACAAATTTCAAAATCTGCCACATTCTACCTTAATTGTTCCATTTAGATCTTCAACAACACTTCTGTGGAGAAGAACCGAGTCTGAATAGTCTGTTATAAAACTGTCACTGTCCACTTCCACTTGTCCTTGTTTTAGCAAGATCTGCACCATTAAATTCAGTTGGAACTGAACCTTAACGTCCCGTAAGCTGTAAAAACATGATCATATCATTAATCTCTATTTTACGTAGTGCCTTTCAAAACAAGAAACTTTGGAGAAACACTAGCCAACCAGCATGTAAGGAATGTTGAACTCACAGGGCTGTTCAGGATACTTTTTTTGACAATTTTATTATTGCTAGTAACTCATTGTATTTGATAATGTAATTTTTCTGTATTATTTCCATTAACTTCAACAGAGAAACAACAGCATGTACCCTCTTCTTGTACCAGTTCTGAATCCCTCCCTCAGAGCCGTTTCTTCAGTAACCTTACCATCATTCCCAAAACGTTTGGACTAACAGTGCTCTTCTAGGAAGCCTCGTCTCCTTACACATTTTCTTAATTGCCTTTGAATGTTCTTTGTTGATTCCTTCTCAGTCATAAGAAACTCAAAAACTGCACATTGTTTAAAATGCACATCATCACTTTATGGTATTATGAGTAGGAACTGCAGATGTGCTAGGAAGCTGATTGTTTAACGGTGCTGCTTGGTGAAGCAGGATATTTCAGATTAACCAGACAGGTTAGGTGCATTGGCGATCCTAAATTGTCCCTAGTGCGTGCTTGGGGGTGTGTGTGTGTGCGCCCTGCGGTGGGCTGGCACCCTGCCCGGGGATTTGTTCCTGCCTTGCGCCCTGTGTTGGCTGGGATTGGCTCCAGCAGATCCCCGTGACCCTGTGTTAGGATATAGCAGGTTGGATAATGACTGACTGACTGACATAATGAGATGCAGGCATTTCCCATTAATTCTGAAGCATAGAAAGTACTCCCAGTTTTTTCTGGGCAAAACACAACACTCTTTGAAGATTAAAAAACATACAGAAGGAATTTAAATCATCAAATTAGAATTACATGAATGCAGAATACCAATAATTGATTCTGAATTTTGGAGACCTGCTTTTTTCACAAAGATTTGGGGATATAGAAAATACATTATCTCAGAAGCAATTGGGAACAAGACATGAAAAAACACTAGATGAAGCCCCTGCCAGTCTCGCATCTTATACACTCCCTCTCAGTCATGCCAGGCCAGTTTGAAATGACTAATAAACCTAACAAGTACAGTATTTCTTTGGGCTGTAGGAGGAAAACTGAGTACCTGCAGAGAAGTCATGTAATCTCCACACAGAGAGACGCCACAAAGGGAAATGAACCCAAGTCTATTTTTAGCCAAGCGCCATTGGTATAACACTGTGAGAGCCAAGCAGGTATACATTTTAATGTACCAGGTACACCGGAAAGATAAGTTGAACCTGATCCTGAAGCTGTAAGACCACCACTCCAACTACTGTCTATACTGTAAAGAAAGGTTATTACCTCTTAGTATTGTTAAGATATGTGCATTTTGTGACTGCTTTACATGCAGAATGCTCCTCATACTTACACATTGAGATTTTCTACAATGTTTTCAATTGCCTGCCTATTCTGTTCATCCTCCTCCATTCTCTTATGTAGAAATGCTTGCATCTCAGCTAGAGTGAGGGCTTTCCGCTTTACCTTGAAATGCAAAATTAAAAAGAAGTTTTAACAGCAACCCGACCAGTAGTTTCAAAATCAGCTTTTACCTTTAAACAACATGTACAGTGACTGCCTGGAGGGGAAAGATGATTACTCATTAGCAAATCGCACACTTTTTGTGTATTGCATATTGCTTTTCTATCTTGGCGATGCACTGTACAAATGCGGTAACCCTCTATATTTCATTCTTTCACTTTGTGTATCCCTTCGTTCCATTACTGTAGGGTGCTGAAAGTGGCCACAGCCTATTCGAGTGCCATCCATTGGAAACCAACCCGCACACTTAGACGAGGCCAGTTCAAAAGTGTCAAGTCAAAAAAATGTACCATATCTGACATGTGAGTGAATGCCAAGTGCCCACACAGACACTAGGAGAGTGGGCAGACTCCTCATCAACATTGCCA
The DNA here is from genome assembly GCF_016835505.1 of Polypterus senegalus. Classification (NCBI taxonomy): domain Eukaryota; kingdom Metazoa; phylum Chordata; class Cladistia; order Polypteriformes; family Polypteridae; genus Polypterus; species Polypterus senegalus. Next base: position 297,273,187 of record NC_053154.1, read on the forward strand.
AGTCTTAGACATGAAGTTAGGACCACTTCTAATTCTGTCTGTCCTTAAAACATAAACATAATATTCTCTAGCCCGCTTAACCCAGTTCACACAGTTACTGTATTTGTTTCCTTGTAATAATCTTCTAAATTCGTATTCTGGAGAAAACACATACAGAATTTAAGTTCCAATGTACTGGATGAATGAGGCAAATAAAATTAGCTTAAGACCTAATTTTCACTATATTGCAACAACTGAACTTTTAAAAACTAACAATTTTTATGAAAATACTTTCACATGGGCACATATATTCCCTGAAATTACAGTATGTAATTCATATTTAGTAATGTTTCATTTTCCATAACAGCTGACACATAACCTCAAATCTATTAAATCTACTTTAGGGTCACGTCGAAACAAAGCTTCATCTTGATAGCCATTAAAAGTAAAAGGGCACTCTTGTGAAATACTTTACCTCTTGTTCACTTTTCACTTTGGTCCTTCTTGACAGACAGAACCTCTCCCAGACTGGCAGACCAAGATCCTCTGGTATGTTTTCTGGTGCATCCAACTCATCCATTGCAGACATCAGATGAGAGAGGGCCTCACTGACAGCCTGTGCAGATCCTGGTCGATCACCAAAAGGGTTTGTTTCTGCCTGTGTTCTTATCGTTTGGACCCTAAAAATGACACAGTATAGATGATCACATTGTTCTCTTTATCAGTAACTGCCTTTTCAAAACTGCATCTACATGAATTACACATTATCCCAATGAAGAATGTGAAAAAATCTGGGGGATAATTGATGTGCTGAGGAAGGTCATGATAAGTGAAAGTATCTTCCAAGATGATGGCTTCCTCTGACTTGGACCAAGGCAGAGGCAGTAAAACGTTTGTTATCACTTTAGTTCAGTTCGTTTGGAGCCACAGTGGTTTTTGGATTGCATTCTTGTTGGCTGGGAAGGCTATTCCTCCTTATAAATGAAATAATACTTTCTGAATTAGATGTTTTGCTTCCCTCAAATTGTGAAATAAGGTCTTTTGCTTATTATATACACATTACAAAAGCTGTTAAATTTAACTTAGTGTCGCTGGGGCTGTTGTCAATCCTGGCAGCACTGGACAGGGTTTTTTGGAATTAGACTTGTGTCCTGATCCCTGAAACTCGAGACTTGGAACTGCCCACCTTATACAGGAGACTTTGTGGGATCCAGCACCCAGGTGTAGTCATTTCTTATAGAATTGTCTTCCAGTACAACAGTTTATAGCAGCCAGGGAGCCGGGGGTCTATTGGATGGGCTTGTTGCCGATGCCCTTAGTAATCTTTATATTTTATTGGTGATAATGGGTATATTGGGTCACTTCACTCAGGGGCAATGGGTATGTTATTTGCAACAACCCTGTCTTATGAGTTATAATAACTGTATTGGGTAGGGCTAGATCTTTGTCACTAACATTATTTAATTGTACACTGGGATTGGTCATATGATGATTTGTGCATCTGTTGGTTTATAAGAATGTGAATAATAGATGGATGTCTATTCTGACTCCCATTAATCTCCTATTAATCCCTTATTTATTAAGAAGTGCTGATTATTAATTTTCTTTAATTGATTGAATACTTTCTGTACTCTGTCGAGGAGTCATTTTACCTTTGATTAGTGGTTTCTTCACCAGCTGATGTACAGACATCTCATACCAACAGGTGTTAGTTCTATATGTTATACTTTTGATTGTTCAACTTGTACTGTGATGTGGGATTGCATTGGACAGAGCTCACTCCATGCAAATGCGCGCACACACACTGGGGCTGATTTAAGAGTTGCCAATTAACTCAGCCTGGACATCTTTAGGGCATCTTTAGTGGGTGCAAAAACCTACACAAGCACGGGGAGAATGTACAAAATCCTCACAGACAACCCACACTTATGCACGCTTTATTTGGCTGATTTTCAGTAATTCCAGTAGGCATAGGGTTGGGTTGCTGGAGAAAATTACAGTACCCAAAGAAAATCCTATGCAGACACAAGAGGATCATGTCAACTCCATTCAAGAAACCACTGGCCTGGGAGTGAAAACCACATGTCTGTTTTAGAGGAGACATCAAAACATTCGTAAATCCATCCATTTACTGAACCTGCTTTTTTCGTTACAGTGTCACGGGTGCACGGTAGATAGATGCTAACCCTTGTAGGGAACTCGCATGTCCATATGCAGAATACTTGCAGTCTCCTTCACCCTATCATACAGCTTTTGAGATGTCGGAGAAAACCTATGTGGACATAAGTAGAACTTTTAAACTCCACATACTGTAGCCAGGGCGGCATGGTGGCGCAGTGGGTAGCGCTGCTGCCTTGCAGTAAGGAGACCGGGGTTTGCTTCCCGGGTCCTCCCTGCGTGGAGTTTGCATGTTCTTCCTGTGTCTATGTGGGTTTCCTCTGGGTGCTCCAGTTTCCTCCCACAGTCCAAAGACATGCAGGTTAGGTGGACTGGCAATTCTAAATTGTCCCTGGTGTGTGTGTATGTGTGTGTGTGTGCCCTGCGGTGGGCTGGCGCCCTGCCCAGGGTTTGCTTCCTGCCTTGCGCCCTGCGTTGGCTGGGATTGGCTCCAGCAGACCCCCGTGACCCTGTAGTTAGGATATAGCGGGATGGATAATGGATGGATGGATACTGTAGCCAGTGACTGAAACAGGACATGAACTTGTCCCTCTGGTTGTGATCCAGCAGTGTGTCACTAGCTGAGAGAAGGAGTTAAATTAAAGGATCCAGAAAACCTTGTGTTTAGCTTTGCCCTGAAGAGAAAGCCCTATAGAAATAGACTCTGAAGTCCTTCATTTAGTCAGAGTACTAATTAGAATAGTTTTATATTAATTTAAGATTAAGAACAGCTTTGTTAAACACCACAACTTTTTTATGTAATGATAATGTGTGTATGGAGCCCCCTGAGGGGAAATGGTGTACATTTTGTTTGGGGGAAACTATCTATAAGTATTTGTTTGTTTTCAAGTAAATGTTAGAATTGTATCCATATCTTTTATAATACATTTTTATTCATTCATTTCTGTTTCGTCCAGCAGGATGTGATCCAGGGATGCATAGCGCTGGTTGCTGTGTTATGTCGATTTGTGACATTGTGGGTGTTACGTCACTTAACAGTGCAGGGTCTTGGATGACCCCTGTCTGAACTTTTCCTAATAAAAATAACGAAATAACTTTAGGATCCCATTTAAAACAATGTCTCAGCTATGATTACAAACAGTACTGCTTGCCTGGATTTTTTGATTTCTAGTTTGTGTTTTTCATTTTAGCCATTCAAAAAATGAATAAAACCCAAAGTATGCTGTTTCCATTTCAGAAAGACACTCTCATTGGCCACAGGAATGACTTATTTCGTATTTCTTAAACAGAGGTGGCAGAGAGAGAATTTTCACCTCCATTATTTTCTGTTGTGTCATGTTGGTGTGGAATTAAGCATATTAGCAGAGAAATGATGAACAGTGTGGTTAGATGAGCTAATGTCTCCTTTGTCAGTTGTACCTGTTGTTTAGCAGGCCTCATCACAAACATGTTAGAGGTCATATTTATCTGTATAAAAACCAAAGCTGTAACACAATGTATGGCACTAAAAAGAGCAGTGTTAATTTATAGGTACAGTATATAATAGTATATCAAAAAAAAAATAAATAAAAATCAATGTATGTGTATATATTTAATAACTTTAGTCATCCAAGGAGCTCAGATTTACAGAATATATAGAATACAGTATATATAGTATGTATTATATATAGATATAGGCATAATAGATTAAAAGGAATTAGGGACAGGATGTACTTCTGAAGAAAAGTTCACTTATCAGCCTTACCGAGGTCTCCGCTTGTAGAGTTTGTACAACTGGTCAACCATATGAGCATGGACATCAGTGAATTCTTTTCTGAATCCTCGATCAAGTAGCTGTCACGTAAAAAAAATAGTTTTACACATTTGAGCAGTTTTGGTCTCATCCAAGAGCAAAGACCTTATAGTGTGATGGATGGCAAGTCAAACTCACCATGATGGCAAAATGCAATGGGAGACCTTTGAACTTCCCCCTGCCCCATTGCCAGTTGGTCATGATGGCCGTGTGGCACAGACTGCTGCTGGCTCCTGCTAATTAGGAGATCCTTCATCAGAGCTGCTGTGCTCTTTTCAAACCCCACTGTTAATTCTTAGAATTTATTTTTAATCATCGACCATATCAATCTGAGACAAAGATATTTGGAAAACCTGTAGCACCACAGCATCCTTGCTATGTTACTCCATCCAGTGATTGGATGGAGGACTGAAACAACCTCATGAGTTAACACCAGGAAACATGTCACATCAATAGGGTTGCATTACATTGTATATACTGTACAGTACTATCAGTTATGTAATATTGAAATCTTGCAAAACTTCTTATAATACATTAAAATTATCTGTGTGGGAACACCCCCAACTCAACCCAACCCCCATGTCTGTAACTGATTTTGTTTATATTGGCAATTAATTTATTCCTTTATCCAAAAGATGTGCATGTTAGGCTAACCAGGAACTGTGAATTGGCCCTGTGGGAGCTAGTTGGTGGTGTGCGAGTCTGTGAGTCTGCCCTGTACCTGCTGGAATAGGCTGCAGTATAAACAGAAATTTACAATGATTTACTCCCTTGTGCATTTGTTTTCCAGACTTGTTACTTCCAGTATGGAGTTTTGGGGGCAGCGCAGCTTTTCTACCATAAGTAAATGAAGGTGAAGAATTAATCCTGAAATATTGTGTCTTTGAAACCCTAATGGCCTATCTTTCATGGTTCCCAAACAAGAGCAATGTTCAAACTCCACACACAGCATACTGCAGCTGGGAACTGAGCTCGAACTGAGGCGCTGTGATGAGACAGTGTCTGCCACTAGACCACTGTGCCAGTGTAACATTTAATTATCATACATTTTGATATGAGTTGTACATTTTAACCTGTGAGTGAAAAGGTTACTTAACGTTTTCTTATGTAAGTGACAAATTTTCCTAATGCGAGTGTAATTGTTCAGAGCAAACTTTAGACAACAATGTGACCTTTTGAATGCTAAATTTTCTGTGACAGGCATTTATCCTGCGGGGATATTTTTAGAAACAAACGAAATTGTTAGAAAAATCAGATGTGACAGCAATTCAGTGTGACTGGTGCACTGTGCAATAGCGGACTCAAATTAATCATAGAGCCAGAGAGTGGTGACATGTTGTATGTTGTTCTACAAGTAAGAATTTAATTGTACACTTGACAAAAAATGACTCCGTAAACCAGTAAAATATTGCCTACCTCTGGAAAAAACTTGAGATTTAAAACGGACACATGGCAATGAAAGCTAGATGTGCTAATATGGATTTTTCGGAAAGAGTAACATTATCATCTGTATTGAGGATCAGATACAGCCATCCATTTATAGCACATTCAGAGAGTATTCAGACCCCTTCAGATTCTGCACACGTTATTGTGTTTTAGGTTTAATAACTTTGCCATTTTGCCAATCAATCTACATTCAATAGCCCATAATAATAAAGTGAAAACATGTTTTCAGAAATGTTTTCAAATTTATTACAAATCAAAACACTGAAATTTCTCATTCAATTAGGTATTCAAACCAAGAATCGGCATTTTCTAGAAACCCCTTTCGCAGCAGCTACAGCTGTAAGTTTTCTTGTGTTAAGTCTTACACCTTGGTTACACCTTGCCTGGTGAAGGGACCTTAGCTACTTTCTCCTGGGTTGAGTCTGTAAAGCTTTGCACACTTAGATTTGGGCAGTTTACCCCATTCTTCCTGGCAGATCCTCTGAAGCTCTGTTAGATTGGATGGGTAAACTGCCATTTTCAACTCTCTCCACTGATGTTCTATGAGCTTTGGCTGTGGCTGTATACGTCTGTCATGCTGAAAGCTGAACTTTTGCCCGAGTCTGAGGTCGTATGCACTCTGGAGCAGGTTTCATTCAAGGAACTCTCTTATTATTTGGCTACATTCAAACTTGTGTCGTTTCTGACCAGTCTTCTTGACCCTGCCCCTGAGGGGCACCACCATAGCATGATGTTGCCACCACTGTGCTTCAAAGTAGGGATGGCATTAGTCAGGTGATAAACAGTGTGCTTTGTCTTCATCAGATACCGTGTTTGAGGATTTGCCCAAAGAGTTCAATTTTTTCCTCATCAGACCAGATACTTATTTTTCTCATGCTGTCGGGAGTCCTATAATTTGGCAAACTGCAAGCAAATGACTGATGGAATGCTGCTGTGATGCTCGTCCTTCCAACAGGTTCTTCCATCTCAGCAGAACACTTCTGAAACTGTTAGCGTGACCATTGGATTCTAGGTCATCTCCCTCACCAAGGCCCTTCTTACCCAGTTTCTGTTTGGCTTGACAGCCAACTCTAGGAAGAGTCCTGGTGGATCCAAACTTCTTCCATTCCACGATTATTGACACCATTGTGTCCCTAAGAACACGGAAAACTTTAGAAATTGTTTTGTTCCCTTTGCTCTGATCTATCCCTCACCACGGAGGTCTACAGAGAGCTCTTGGACTTCATGGATTGGTTTTTGTTTTTACATGCAGTGTGAATCGTGGACCGGACATCCAAAGGGGTCTGCCTTTCTAAATGATGTCCAGTCAACTCATTTTGCCACAGGTGGACTCAAATTAAGTTCTCGACATGTCTCAAGAAGAATTAAATTAAGTAGGAGGCTTCTGACCACAATTTGGAGTGCTATAGCAAAAGGTCTCAATACTCACATGAGTAAGAGATTTCAGTTTGTGATTTTTAATACTTTTGCAAACCTTTCTAAAAACATGTTTTCAGTTTGTCATTATGTGTTACTGAGTGTAGATTGATGGGAAAAAATAGCAAATTCATGCATTTAAAATTAAATCTACAGCACAAAATGTGTGCACAAAGTGAAGGGGTTTGAGTACTTTCTGAATTAACCGTACATCTCCAGCCAGCAGTAGTTCTGTTGTCAGAATCTGATTAACAAAAGGGGCCTAGGAAGGCAGATACCAGTTAACCCCACTGAATACAACCGAGTTACCAAAAGAGGCGTATGAGAATATAAAATGTTTCTTTTGTCGTGGATGGGTGAAGACCAAGTAAAGCTTCACTCTTGTCATAGTACAACAGGAGTGTATACAGTGGTGTGAAAAACTATTTGCCCCCTTCCTGATTTCTTATTCTTTTGCATGTTTGTCACACAAAATGTTTCTGATCATCAAACACATTTAACCATTAGTCAAATATAACACAAGTAAACACAAAATGCAGTTTTTAAATGATGGTTTTTATTATTTAGGGAGAAAAAATCCAAACCTACATGGCCCTGTGTGAAAAAGTAATTGCCCCCTGAACCTAATAACTGGTTGAGCCACCCTTAGCAGCAATAACTGCAATCAAGCGTTTGCGATAACTTGCAATGAGTCTTTACAGCGCTCTGGAGGAATTTTGGCCCACTCATCTTTGAAGAATTGTTGTAATTCAGCTTTATTTGAGGGTTTTCTAGCATGAACCACCTTTTTAAGGTCATGCCATAGCATCTCAATTGGATTCAGGTCAGGACTTTGACTAGGCCACTCCAAAGTCTTCATTTTGTTTTTCTTCAGCCATTCAGAGGTGGATTTGCTGGTGTTTTGGGTCATTGTCCTGTTGCAGCACCCAAGATCGCTTCAGCTTGAGTTGACGAACAGATGGCGGACATTCTCCTTCAGGATTTTTTGGTAGACAGTAGAATTCATGGTTCCATCTATGACAGCAAGCCTTCCAGATCCTGAAGCAGCAAAACAACCCCAGACCATCATACTACCACCACCATATTTTACTGTTGGTATGATGTTCTTTTTCTGAAATGCTGTGTTCCTTTTACGCCAGATGTAACGGACATTTGCCTTCCAAAAG